>NC_056745.1:7941591-8241591 GCF_019279795.1 Protopterus annectens | reverse complement strand
CACCTCCCTGACGTGCTGAAAGTGCTCTTGCCAGGAATGGCTGTAGATGGCAATATTTAGATAAGCAAGGGCAAAATCTTCTGCTTTTGCTAGGATATGATCTACCAGACTCTGAAAAGTCACTGGGGCATTTTCCATCCCAAAGGGCATCTTTGTGAATATATACAAGCCAAAAGGAGTCACAAAGGCTGACCTCTCTCCAGCACTGGGAGTAAAAGGCACCCGCCAGTAACCCTTGGTAAGATCAATAGTGGTAAGATACTTAGCCCCACCCAGCTGCTTTAGGGCTTTATCTGTCCTAGGCATGGGGTAAGCATCTGACTCTGTGTGACTATTTAATACCCTGTAGTCCACACAGAACCTGGTGCTGCCATCCTTCTTTGGTACCGGCACCACTGGGGAGGCCCAGGGACTGCTGGACTCCTGGATTACCCCAAGTTCCAACATTTCTTGTATCTCCTCCCTCAGTCTGTTTAACTCTCTTAGGCACCCTATAAGGGGCCTGATTAATAGGCTTTTGGGGTCCTGTATCCACATGGTGCTGCACCAGGTGGGTGCACCCTGGTTTTCCAGAGAACATGTCCCCAAACTCCTATAACATTGCTCGGATTTCTCGAACCTGGGTAGGGGGTAGCTGCAGAGACATTGCTACTCCTTCCATTTGATGTCAGTCCGAGCCTCACTGAGGAGATCAGTCACCGGATCCCCCTGAGACTCTTCCTGCCATCCACTGCAAATACTCAGCACAATTTCCTCCCTATCTTGGTAGGGTTTCATCATGTTAACCATGGTACAATCTGTACTCCTGCCTAGCAGTTCCACCATGTAGTTAACATCACTGACCTTCCTTATCACCTTGAAGGGTCCCTCCTAAGCTGCCTTTAGCTTGTTGTCTCTGACAAGAATGAGAACCATTACCTGCTTCCCTACAGCATACTCTCTAGCTCAGGCATTCCTGTCATACCAGACCTTTTTCTGCTGTTGGGCTTCTGCCAGGTACTCCTAGGCGAAGCCCATGAGTTCCCAGAGCCTTGTCCTGAGGTTTAGGACATATGCCACAACAGACTCCTTGTGGGATTCACACTCACCCTCCCATTCAAATCAAATCTAGAGGTCCCCTCACCCTATGCCCATACTGTAACTCGGAGGGTGAAAAACCTGTGGATTTCTGGGAAACCTCTCTGTAAGCAAACAGATGGGGCAAATATTTGTCCAAATCCTCCTTAAACTGGTCTGCAAATGCCTGTAGCATGGACTTGACTGTAGAGTTTAACCTCTCAACCAGATCATTAGTCTGTCAATGGTAGGGGGTTGTCTTTAGGTGCTTCACCCCATAGTACCTCCACAGTCAAGCCAGCAGGTCTGACGTGAACTTGGCACCTCTGTCAGTCATTATTTCTTTTGGGAAACCTACCCTGCTGAAAATCTCTAACAAAGCATTTGCCACCTTTTCTGTCTCAGTGGAGGACAGAGCCACTGCCTTCAGAGTATCTGGTAGCATAATCTACTACCACTAGGATGTACATTTTCCCTGTGGAACTTGGGGTACTCAGAGGCCCCACAATATACATAGCTGCCCTCTGAAATGGGTTTCTTAATCACAGGTAAAGGCGTCAAAGGAGCTTTCACCTTGTCTCCTGCCTTGCCTTCATTTTGGCACCGGTCACAGGTCCTGCAGTATCCAGTTACATCTCTGGAAATCCCAGGCCAATAAAAGTTACGCATAATACTTCTTTTTGTATGTTTTATGCCCATTTGACCTGCAAAGGGAATATCATGGGCTGTGGTAGAAGTGCCAGACGGTAGGCTCTGGGCACTACTACCAACTGCTGTATTCTCTCACCCTCTAGCCCTTCCTCAGGGGTTCAGTCTCTACACAGTAACCCTTTGTCCTAGTGTATAGATCCCCCCTTCCCTTGAGAATCAGGCTACCTCCCTCAGGCCTTGTAATGTAGGGTCTGAGAGCTGAGCCTTCCCAGCTCCCCTTCCACAGGAAGTCTGGTATCCTCTGACAGCAGTGCCTCACTGTCAGCCTGGATACTACTACTCACCTTTGCCCTTACAGTCACTCTGTCCAAGGGAACATCAGTACCCATAAGCAGCTGTGGTTCACCTTCAGTCTCACTGCTACAGGGTAGCTTCCTCCCTGAAGTAACCACCTCACTAGTCCTGGCTGCAAGTGTGTGGTCTGTCTGGGTCTCCCCCGGCTACCCAACCCACATTATTGTTGCCAATCCTGACTTTGTGTAACTGCATGCAGACAAGGTACTGCATTATCAATGTCATTCACTATCGGGACATCTGCAGAGATATCCTCAAACACACATACTTGCTGGCTTCCTTTTCCACCCTACCAGACAAGGTGAACCTTAACCAAAAGTATGTGGAATAGTTCCCTCCTAAAGATCTGAAGTAGTGCCCCTATTCAACTATTGCAGGCTTCACAGTGGTTGGGTCAGAGGCGGTCTCTCTCTTGGCAGTGGGCTCTTTGCCATCCACTAAGATAAGATATAACCTCTTGTGGTAGTTTGGTATCCTTGTTGTCTCAAGACAACTTACTGTCGACATTTTGTCATTCCCACCTTTTGTTGTCCACCTTGCCTCCGTGGACATCTGTATGTTACATGGACCCCACCGGTTGCATTTAAAACATTTAACCGTTGGTCCTGGACATATACCTGGACTAGTGGCTTCCTCTGCTACTGGCAGACTCTGTTGGGACAGCCTGAGCTGCCCACCATGGGTTCCCTTAGACTCGTGAGCAGCACTGGGTGTCCCTTTCCTGTGCAGTGATGCCCTGCTTGCTAGCTATAGGTCTCCCTTCTCCAACTCATCTGCAGTATTGCATTGTCTATCAGCTAACCAGATTCTCATATCCTCAGGCAAAATGGTAAGGGCTTGTTCCTCATCAAAAAGCCTGCCACCCCATCAAAAATGGTGACCTGACATACAGTGACCCACCTATGAAAATAAGTGCTTAGTTCAGCAACATATTCGCGCACACTTTCATCTGCCTTGCATTTATGCTTAAGAAACTTTTTCCTATAAGTTTCATGTGTTAACTTAAAGCATTGTAAAAGACAGTTCTTTACAATATTATAATTTAAGCAGTCCGTATCCGATGATTTAGAAATAGCAGTTACAGCTGTACCATGGAGTAAGGGGGTCAAGAACTGTACCCAGAGCCCTTGGTCAACATTATATTGTTTACATACCCTCTCAAACATATGAATGAAACCATCAGAAGTATCCCCCTCTGTAAATTGTGGAAGACATTTACTGACCTTTGTTCCTTCTGGGGTTCGGTTACTCTCTTCCCCATTACCTCCATGACCCTGGCGAAGAGTCAGCATCTCCTTCTCATGTTACCTCTGCCTCTACTTCTCCTCAGTCTCTAGATGTCGCGGTTTCTCATTTTCCTCATCTTCTAAATATCTCAGTCTCTCTGTTGATTCTATTGCCAAACATTAGGCCTCCAGCTCAAGTCTCTCTAACTCCAGATCGATTTTTAAGTCCTCTGTGGAAAGGTTGAGGAGTTCACTTTCTGAGAGTTCATCTCTAAGGCCAGTGTGGTTGTCCTCCTGATCACTGGTCTGAGATGCAATTGTGCCCAAAGCTTCAATCATTTCTGTCTTAGTCAGGTTGGCATGCACCAGTCCTTTAGCCTGGAACCTCTCAGCCATCTGGCTCTTTGTCAGCTTGCCATACTCCTCTACTGACATGCTTGCCTGCTCTCCCTAACTAACTAAGCTAGCAGAAAAATAAAACAGTTGTGATGTGAGTCTCTGATTGTTCACTGTGTGGCTGATTGAGAGTACAAACACTCAGTTACCACTGTACACAGGCTACAGGAATTCAGTATTCACACCACTACAAGCCAATTACTATTTGATGTGGCTATCCCACCACTGTCAACCAATTAATATGTGATGTGGATATCCCACCTCTGTCCACCAATTAATGTGTGACACCCTTGCACTGGCCCAGTAGTCAAGGAGCCTCAATCCTCACCAATGGCAACAGTGGGGGGCATACACAATGGGAGGGTAACAAGTACAAACAAAGTAAAGTGCAGTTTCCCTTAAGGCCACACAGAGACCACAGCCAGTCTGGGCTTGGTTTCCTCCCTCTTTCTCCAGATCCCAATAAGACTCCCCACTAGCACAGCTATAGGGTTAAGATCTCGGGTAAGCGGCCAAGCTAAAACCTCCGGCATCCTCTGTGTCCAACCAGTGCTTCATGTCCCTGCCCAAGTAGCTGACACACACATTTTGAGATTTGATTGATATACAAACACACACACTCCTGGGAAAGACTGGCACAGGTTGACTAGCTATGCCTCCTTTTGCCAGATTATAAGGTAGTTCCAGCTGCCACCAGCCACCCTTATCAGCTACTGTAAGGCCCTTACAAAGGGTGCCCAATCCCTACTGTATAATGTTACTATTAATCCAAATGGTAGTCTGACCAAGCAAGGCTATTGGAGTGGCCTGTACAGTGTCAGCAAATACATATGCACTCTAAGAGCTTAAATATGTCTCACAAATATCAGCTGCAAAGATGGGCTTAAATAGACATCTCTCTCAGATCTTTGCAGCCACTAGGAAGTTATATAGCAATAAAACATTTTTACATTTGAAACCTAGTAATTATTTCTCTTTCAAGACAATACAGAAACTTCTAGCTCTAGACATTGTGTCTGGTACTGAACTGAAACTGAGAGATAACATCTTTTGTTTATGGCCCACCTATGAAGTAACTTGACCTCAATTATTCTTAAGTTTTGTAGGTTAATTTTGTTTGTTGCAGCAGGGTACACTGTGGATACATCTTAGCTCAGTATATAACATACAGTTCTGTATAAATTATGTCAGTATTCACAAATAGAATTATTTACAAAATTCCAGATAGCTGGGCTGGCAATATTTCCCTATATCACAACAAACATTAATTTCTACCTGTTTGTGGTAGTGTGGTCATTGTAAGAGATCGTCAGTGACCTCTTGTCTCATAAGCATTAGTAGTTTCTAATACAATTGGAATGATGTCTTCAACCAGCTGATATTGTGTCTGAATATCCTGTGCTTATAGTATATTAATGCTCACAAGTCCATTGTTGCAGTTTTCATGTAGTCATATCTATATAAAAAGCAGAACATTCTTTAAAAGAGGCTGCATAAACAGAAATGAGGATCTACATGTAAATATCCATAGCACGTAATGTTTTCTGCATCCCAACATAGTGTAACATTTTCCAGTAAGTAGATTGTCACATTGGAAACAAGTCCCACATGTCTTCATTTCTCCTTTATTATATTATATTATTATATTAATTAATATTGTCTATTGGTTTGCCTGTCTTACTATTCCTTTAAGTTAATACTACTAGTATGTATAAAATGGGATTTTCACTTATTACTGTTAAGTATTTGGAAAACCTTTTAAGTATTTTGCAGTTATTTCTGATCACTTTTTGAACATTTCCACTGTCTATTCAGTGTGTAATTTTCACGTCTGTAACTTCTTATCTTCTGCTTTTTCTCTCCTTTTCTACCTATATTGATAGATAAACTTACTGGTGGATACTTTTGTTCTCTTGCTTAAGGGATGTACGTTCTTGTTGCATTCATTTCTTAGGGTGACTCTTAAGCAAGTTTCTCTTAGTTGCTATACTCCTAAGAATAATGCATCATCCTAAGCTAGGTAGCCTACTTATACTTTTTGCTATTTTATTATATTCTGCTTTTAAGCAAGGCAGAACAAATAATTATCCACCAATAAACTTGACTAACCAACATGGGTTGAAAAGAAGGCGAAAGCTGCCGATACGACTATAGTTATAGCAATGAAAACTGCACATTTGATAGGTAATAGGAGTGTACAGAATGTGGACAGAAGTAATTGGAACACAAAGTTCTAACTTCATCTCTGCTTATACAGGAGTTCACAGATGATTGTAAGCGGGGATTCCTAATCGGGTACCCTTCTAACATAAAGGTACTCCAGCAGGATCCTACCCTTATTAGTAACTGGTATATTAAAAATGGCCTCCAGCTCATTGAGGAAAAAAATGCTACATTATGCTGTTTGGTAAGCAACCCTGAACTCCAGCTTATAACTTGGGTAACACACCACTTCAAAGTGAAAATATTGTGATAGACTTGGGTACTTGGGTGAAGAGCTCCCTTATGTATGACCATCATATTGCAACAGTGGTCAGGTAATCCTTTTACCTTGAACACCACATAGTTAAAAATATTTCTTCCAGATGTAAAGACGTCCTCACTTCTTGTACTCTGCACTGATTAGAGAGATTGATTACACCACCCGCTTTGGGATGTATCTTACTAAACCGGTCAAGCAAATGGAAAGACACCACAGGATTGCAGTTAAAAAGATTGAGAGCTTAAAAGACCTTAACTAACATGAAAAAAAAATGGAGGCTTTGTCACTAAACAAAGTTTTATTTAGACACCTTGGGGGTGAGTTGAGCCTTCCTTATAAGGAAGTAATGGATCAGTAATGGATCCAGTAGTACAATAACTGTTATACCTCAATAAATCAAACAGTCCAGCTAATACTATGGCCAAAGATCCTAATCTACTCCAGCAAATAAGTAAGACAAGGAGGATGGATAAATTTGTCACACAGTGCTTACCCCTTTTCTACAACAGACTCCTTGTCCAAGTTCAGAAGTATGCAACTGGATGGGCATTCACAAATTAAGCTCTGGTATGACCATCCTGGCTGCTCCCAAAAAAGCAGGAGGAAGGCCTGAGGATAGGTACCAGCAGAATAGAAATAGCATTGTAGCTCAGTTGCCTTGCAACCCTTATGTTTGTCTTTTGAGCTTTTCCCGGTTAGGGGTCGCCACAGCAGAACTCTGGTCTGCTAATGATTGGCAGTAGATTTTTATGGTGCCGAGTAGCCAGCCCGCCGCCCAACCTTCAGTGAAGGCATATCCATTCACGCATGTCTTTCAGTGGCCACTTGACCGTGGGGAGGACATGCAGACTACATACAAAAGGCACTCCAGCCGAGAATCTAACAGGAGAACCTCTTGCTATGAGGCAACAATGTTACCGCTGTGCCACCACGGCTTGCAAGTGATCCCATGAAAAGGTAATATTTTAAACGAGACTGAATTGGAAGGATATACAGTAAACTCTCATTTAACTGGAACTCAAGCAACCAGAACGGTCAAACAACCAGAAAGAAAAATTGAAATATAGTACAGTTTTCATATGTTGCACTTTCTGTCCCCCCCCCCCTCAGAAACATACTTTATATTTTTAGAGTTTTAAAAAGGAAGACAGAAATAAATTCCATGTCATCCCAACCTACGAACAAGTCAAACCAAACATATAGTATAGGGGTACAGTATTATTACTGTTTTCAATAGTAACTCTCAAGCAACCAAAAACTACAGTTGTCTGGTATCTATCAATCCCCATGTGTGGTGGTTAACTGAGAGTTTACTGTAATTAGAATACATTCTTAAATGCTGCTTTTTCACCAAGTCTTCGTGAGAACTGCGGCTTTAATCCAGTATTGAAGATGAGAAGCTTGCATTGTTAATTGGTCTCATGATGTGTTTATTCTAGATAGATGCAGCTGTTAATGGTGGGGTTTTAAATACTTAAAGCATTGTGAGGCTGTGAACATTTTACTATTTTTAATAAAGTATATTCATATGTACCTGAAGGACTTTTTCTGTTTATATTTTGCAATGTGTAATGTAGTTTATCAAGTTTTTCACACAGGTGCTGCATCAGTTCTTCCATATCCTGCAGATTCTCTCCAGTGCTGATGTTGGTCCTGTGTCATACAGTAGTATTGTGATCATGCATGTACATACACTGTGTGTCTGCCATGCTGTAGGTGTGTGTCTGTGTGTGATACAGTAGTATTGTGATCCTGCATGTACATACACTGTGTGCCTGCCATGCTGTAGGTGTGTGTCTGTGTGTGATACAGTAGTATTGTGATCCTGCATGTACATACACTGTGTCTATCATGCTGTAGGTGTGTGTCTGTGTGTGATACAGTATTGTGATCATGCATGTACATACACTGTGTCTGCCATGCTGTAGGTGTGTGCATGTATGATACAGTAGTATTGTGATCATGCATGTACATACACTGTGTACCTGCCATGCTGTAGGTGTGCGTCTGTGTGTGATACAGTAGTATTGTGTCATTCATGTACATACACTGTGTGCCTGCCATGATGCAGGTGTATGTCTGTGTGTGATACAGTAGTATTGTGATCATGCATGTACATACACTGTGTGCCTGCCATGCTGCAGGTGTATGTCTGTGTGTGATACAGTAGTATTGTGATCATGCATGTACATACACTGTGTGCCTGCCATGCTGTAGGTGTGTGTGTGTGATACAGTAGTATTGTGATCATGCATGTACATACACTGTGTGCCTGCCATGCTGTAGGTGTGTGTCTGTGTGTGATACACTAGTATTGTGATCATGCATGTACATACACTGTGCCTGCCATGCTATAGGTGCATGTGTGTGATACAGTAGTATTGTGATCATGCATGTACATACACTGTGTGCCTGCTGTAGGTGTGTGTCTGTGTGTGATACAGTAGTATTGTGATCATGCATTTACATACACTGTGTGCCTGCCATGGTGTAGGTGTCTGTGTCTGATACAGTAGTATTGTAATCATGTGTGTGCATGCATGTACGTACACTGTGTGCCTGCCATGATGTAGGTGTGTGTCTGCAAGTGATACAATAGTATTGTGATCATGCATGTATATAAACTATGTGCCTGCCATGATGTTCGTGTGTGGCTATGTGTCATACAGTCGTATTGTGATCATGCATGTACATACACTGTGTGCCTGCCATGCTGTAGGTGTGTGTGTGTGATACAGTAGTATTGTGATCATACATGTACATACACTGTGTCTGCCATGCTGTGTCTGTGTGTGATACAGTAGTATTGTGATCATGCATGTACATACACTGTGTCCTTGCCATGCTGTGTAGGTGTGTGTCTGTGTGTGATACAGTAGTATTGTGATCCTGCATGTACATACACTGTGTCTGTCATGCTGTAGGTGTGTGTCTGTGTGTGATACACTAGTATTGTGATCATGCATGTACATACACTGTGTGTCTGTCATGCTGTAGGTGTGTGTATGTGTGTGATACACTAGTATTGTGATCATGCATGTACATACACTGTGTGTCTGTCATGCTGTAGGTGTGTGTCTGTGTGTGATACAGTAGTATTGTGATCATGCATGGGCATACACTGTGTGCCTGCCATGCTGCAGGTGTATGTCTGTGTGTGATACAGTAGTATTGTGATCATGCATGTACATACACTGTGTGCCTGCCATGCTGTAGGTGTGTGTGTGATACAGTAGTATTGTGATCATACATGTACATACACTGTGTCTGCCATGCTGTCTGTGTGTGATACAGTACTATTGTGATCATGCATGTACATACACTGTGTCCTTGCCATGCTGTAGGTGTGTGTCTGTGTGTGATACAGTAGTATTGTGATCCTGCATGTACATACACTGTGTCTGTCATGCTGTAGGTGTGTGTCTGTGTGTGATACAGTAGTATTGTGATCATGCATGGGCATACACTGTGTGCCTGCCATGCTGCAGGTGTATGTCTGTGTGTGATACAGTAGTATTCTGATCATGCATGCACATACACTGTGTGCCTGCCATGCTGTAGGTGTGTGTCTGTGTGTGATACAGTAGTATTGTGATCATGCATGTACATACACTATGTGCCTGCCATGCTGTGTCTGTGTGTGATACAGTAGTATTGTGATCATGCATGTACATACACTGTGTGCCTGTCATGCTGTAGGTGTATGTGTGATACAGTAGTATTGTGATCATGCATGGGCATACACTGTGTGCCTGCCATGCTGCAGGTGTATGTCTGTGTGATACAGTAGTATTGTGATCCTGCATGTACATACACTGTGTCTATCATGCTGTAGGTGTGTGTCTGTGTGTGATACAGTAGTATTGTGATCATGCATGTACATACACTGTGCGCCTTCCATGCTGTAGGTGTGTGTCTCTGTGTGATACAGTAGTATTGTGATCATGCATGTACATAACACTGTGTCTGTCATGCTGTAGGTGTGTGTCTGTGTGTGATACAGTAGTATTGTGGTCATGCATGTACATACACTGTGTGCCTGCCATGCTGTAGGTGTGTGTGTGTGATACAGTAGTATTGTGGTCATGCATGTACATACACTGTGTGCCTGCCATGCTGTAGGTGTGTGTGTGATACAGTAGTATTGTGATCATGCGTGTACATAGACTGTATGCCTGCCATGCTGCAGGTGTGTGCCTGCGTATGATACAGTAGTATTGTGATCATGCATCTACATACACTACGTGGTTGCCATGCTGTTAGGTGTGTTTGTGTGTGTGATGCAGTAGTATTGTGGTCATGCATGTACATGCATGTACATGCACTGCGTGCCTGCCCTTCCGTAGGTGTGTGTCTGTAAGTGATACAGTGGTATTGTGATCATTCATGTAAATACACTGTGTGCCAGCCATGCTGTAGGTGTGTGTCTGTATGTGATACAGTAGTACTGTGATCATGCATGTACATAGTGTGTGCCTGTTATGCTGTATGTGTGTGTCTGTGTGTAATACAGTAGTATTGTGAGCATGCATGTACATAGACTGTGTGCCTGCCATGCTGTAGGTGGGTGTGTGTGTGTGTGTGAGTGTGTGTGTGTGTGATACAGTAGTATTGTGATCATGCGTGTACATACACTGTGTACCTGCCATGCTGTAGGTGTGTTTCTGTGTGTGATACAGTAGTATTGTGATCATGCATGTACATACACTGTCCCTGCCATGCTGTACGTGCATGGCTATGTGTGATAGTCGTATTGTGATCATGCATGTACATACACTGTGTACCTGCCATGCAGTAGGTGTGTGTCTGTGTGTGATACAGTAGTATTGTGATCATGCATGTACATACACTGTCCCTGCCATGCTGTACGTGCATGGCTATGTGTGATAGTCGTATTGTGGTCATGCATGTACATACACTGTGTGCCTGCCATGCTGTAGGTGTGTGTGTGATACAGTAGTATTGTGATCATGCGTGTACATACACTGTGTACCTGCCATGCTGTAGGTGTGTTTCTGTGTGTGATACAGTAGTATTGTGATCATGCATGTACATACACTGTCCCTGCCATGCTGTACGTGCATGGCTATGTGTGATAGTCGTATTGTGATCATGCATGTACATGCACTGTGTGCCTGCCATGCTGTAGGTGTGTGTCTGTGTGATATAGTAGTATTGTGATTATGCATGCACATACACTGCCTGCCATGCTGTAGGTGTGTGTCTGTATGTGATACAGTAGTATTGTGAGCATGCATGTACATAGACTGTGTGCCTGCCATGCTGTAGGTGTGTGTGTGTGTGTGTGTGTGTGTGATACAGTAGTATTGTGATCATGCATGTACATACACTGTGTGCCTGCCATGCTGTAGGTGTGTGTGATAGTCATATTGTGATCATGCATGTATATACAGTGTGTGCCTGCCTTGCTGTAGGTGTGTGTTGTGTGTGATACAGTACCATTGTGATCATGCATGTATATACACTATGTGCCTGCCATGCTGTTCCTGTGTGGCTATGTGTGATACAGTAGAATTGTGATTGTGCATGTACATACACTGTGTGCCTGCCATGCTGTAGGTGTGTGTTGTGTGTGATACAGTAGTATTGTGATTATGCATGTACATGCACTATATGCCTGCCATGCTGTAGGTGTGTGTGTGTGTGTGTGTGAGATAGTCGTATTGTGATTATGCATGTATGTACACTGTGTGCCTGCCATGCTGTATGTCTGTGTGAGATACAGTAGTATTGTGATCATGCATGTACATACATTATTTGCCTGCCATGCTGTAGGGGTGTGTGTGTGTGTGTGAGATAGTTGTGATCAGGCACGGACGTACACTGTGTGTGTTCCATGCTGTAGGTGTGCATGTCTGTGTGCGATAAGTAGTTTTGTGATCATGCATGTACATACACTGTGTGCCTGCTGTAGGTGTGTGTCTGTGTGTGATACAGTAGTATTGTGTTCATGCATGTACATACACTGTGTGCCTGCCTTTCTGTAGGTGTATGTCTATGTGTGTTACAGTACAATTGTGATCATGCATGTACATACACTGTGTGCCTGCCATGCTGTATGTGTGTGTGATACAGTAGATGTTAAGTTGTCAATCTCGCCTTCATTCTTGCTGGATGGGTTCGGAGCCGATCCTCCGCTCCGACTCGGCACTTGCTTTAGCTCGAGAACTCCTTTTACCAGCTCGAGGCAACCCTATATCCCATGATGCAAGGCGGAACTACCTCAGATCTCGTTTGCCGCTTAGCGAAAGAGGTCTCCTTTGCCAGCTGAGGTAAGTTTTTTCTTGGTAAAATAAGAAAAAGTTTAGTTAGGGGTTTATGTTTTCCCTTTAGTGTTAGTTTAGCCTGTACTTAGTTACAGCCCACCCTATTCCCTTCCTTTTAAACTTTTATAAAAAGTTTCAGTTTAAAGTTTTTAGTCAGGCCTAGTTCCCCAAGTTATTCCTTCCTGTGTGTCTGTGTAAGGGATTAATTGGTGTGTTTGTTGGGACTGTTTGTGTTTCTCCCTTCTAGGATGTCAAAAGAAGGCAAGGTCTCAGGCTTCAAGAAGTGTGACCAGTGCTGTCAGAAAATGTCTCTGACAGACGGTCACACTTCTTGTGTTTATTGCCTGGGGCCTTTGCACCTGCAGGACTCCTGTGCGTTGTGTCATGCTTTTAGCCAGAGAGTCCTGCAGGAAAGGAGGAACAAATTAATCCTCCGAGGTTTACTTAAACCTGAAGGTTCTCCTCCTAAGTCAGGGTCAGGAAAACCTCTTAAGCCACCGAAGGTTCAGGCTACAGTGTCCAAGCCTCCTCCGGTGGCTCCGGCTCCGTCAGAGCCGATATCGGCTCCGGCTGGAGTCGATACTTCTTCTGTTCGAGTAGTGGGTTCGGTGCCGGCCGGCTCCGATACCCTGACTACTGTGGCCTTGTCGGCTCCGGCTGGAGCCGACACTTTATCCAGCATCGGAGCCGAGATATTCTCGGCTCCATCTGGGGTTCAAGGGACTTTGGCTCCGATGGCTTCGACCCGTAAGAGATCCCGGTCCCCTTCAATACTGAGTATCCACTCGGCTCCGGGGTCTCCTCTTTTGTCGGAGCGGAGCCATCGGAGCCGATCTTCGAGATCTTCTAGGCTGTCTGACCACGATTTGGAGAGGGTGGTAAGCAGGCTGTTGAAGTCTCAGGCACTGGCCCAAATGCTCCATAGCCCGTCTCAACAGACTTCGGCTATAGCCCCGATTCTTGAGATTCCTCCTCCGACTCCACACCAGAGTTCGGAGCCGGAGCTTCTTGGGACAGCGACTGTTTCGATGCCGGAGCCGATACATCCTTCGGCTCCGTCGTCTTCGGCTCCGATCTCCTCCTTGAGACCTTCCTTGGAGGGATCCGGTCGTCGGGTTTCCACTGTCGGCTCCGAGGGGGCTAGTGGCATCAGACCCTTGTCCGACCCCGCTCTCCCTCTCGGGCTTCGCTTTGGTAAGCTCGGCGCCGACATCGGCCTCGGAGCCTTCTCTCTCCTTGGAGCCGACCATTCCTGTTTCTTCGGAGCGGGTGTGTTCCGGTCTCCCGGGGAGAGGAGCCTTTGAGGTGATGAGGAGTGTCCTGGCCTCTGAGCCTGGTCAACGGTCTATCCCTCTAGCTCCTCCCTCATCAGTGCCTGCAGATGCCTCTTGCCAGCCTCTTGCTCTCAGGCCCAGGGATCCATCGCCCCAGGTTTCCCCACTGGGAATTTCCTCCTCTTCCGAGGTTTCTCCTGACCATGCAGGGGAACCCCCTCGGAAGAGGACGTGTAAGAGGAAACGCACAGACTCCCCTGAGTCTACTACATCTGATACCGACTTAGATGAGTCGGAGGGTTCCCCACGGTCCCCTCTGAGGATGTCTCCTTTTCAGACATCCTTGAGCTCCTCAAACAGAGGGGGAATTGGCCCTCCATTGACCCCTCCGAGGATGAGTCGGTATACCTGGAGGCTTTTGGATCCCGACCCTCCACCTCCTGGGTGTCTCCGCCTTTCGACCCACTCATGCAGGTAGTGGCTCGGAAGGCGTGGGCGGCTCCAGATTCTGTGGAACCTGTCCCCAGGAGACCATCCAAGTTCATCACGGCCCCTTCGGATAAACAGTTCCTGTCCAAAGGTGTCTCTGTGGATGCTATGGTGGTGGCGGCCACTAAGAAGGAACTGGCGGATCCTTCAGTGCCTGTCCATCCTCCTAATAAGGATTCTAGGACCATGGACAGGTATGGAAAGCGGATGTTTTCTTCAGCGACCTTTGCTATGCGTTCGCTGAATTACCTTTGTCACTTCACCAGGCTTCAACGAGATATTCTCAAGGAACTGGGAGAAGTAGTCCAGGATCCTTCTGCTGCTGGGGCTCAGGAAAAGATTGCCTCACAGCTTGCTATCCTGAATTCCATATCTAACTCCTCCATGCGGCTCATATCTTATGCGGCCGATGGAGCGAGCAGGGCCGCAGGCACAGGTGTTGCTCTTAGACGCCAAGCATGGATGCGGCTGTGTAATTTTGCGGACCCCTTTAAGGCGTCCTTCACCAACACCCCTTTTGACGGTTCGGCTTTGTTCGGACCTCAGGTGAAGGATACTTTGACCAGATGTGAGCAGGACGGTAAAACTCTTTCTGCCGTTGGAGTCCAGTTTTCCACTCCTTCTAGACCTTATCCCAAGGGTCAGAAGGGGGGGAAGATGTGGTTCAAAGCCCAAGGAGCTACACCGGACACACGTGGTCAGTTTACCCCAGAGGCAGAGGGGTAACAATAAGACGCCGCCCTAGAGGCAGGGGGTCCTCAGAACCAGGGCAACAGGGAGTCTCTTCCTGAGAAGCCCTTTCAGCATCCCTGAGGTGTTGCCCGACTGTCCACCCTTGGAGGCAGTCGGGGAAGAATTTCACTGTACCCAGTAGCCTGGCAATCCCTATCCCAAGAGAGGTGGGTACAGTCGATCATATCCGAGGGTTACAAAATCCCCTTTGAAAGGTTTCCTGCCTCTACAATCCCTTCCAGACATCTCACCCGGTCAAAGGGATTTGGCAAGACAGGAAGTTTCAAAACTCCTGGAAAAAAGAGCCATCCAGACAGTGCCGGCAGACCAAGTAGGATCCGGCTTCTACTCAAGATTCTTTTTGGTCCCCAAAAGGACGGGAGATTGGAGACCGATACTAGACCTAAGCAGACTAAACAAGTCTGTCAAGAAGGCAAGATTCTGGATGGTCACGCTGCAATCCATTCTGCCCTTTCTGGGCAAGGACAACTGGATGTGCTCTATAGACCTTCAGGATGTGTACTATCACATAAAGATTCACAGACGCTCCAGAAGGTTTCTCCGCTTTCGGCTGGGAGCCAGTCATTACCAATTCAGAGCACTGCCCTTTGGCCTCACTTCAGCCCCCAGAGTGTTCACCAAATGCATGGCAGTGGTCACAGCTCACCTGAGACGTCGAGGATTCCAGGTGTTTCCTTATTTGGACGACTGGCTCCTCTCCACCACCACCAAGCATCAGCTTCTTCGGTCCAGAGACTACACCCTACAGCTTTGCAAGAAACTGGGAATTTCGGTAAATTTCGAAAAATCCTCTCTGCTGCCTTGCCAATCTATCACTTTTATAGGCGCAGAGTTAAATACCGTCAAAATGTTAGCCAGGCTAACAGATCAAAGGATTCTGGACATCCAGAAATTTGTTCAGCTTCTGTTACTAAGCAACAAGATCAAAGCCAGGTTTGTCTTGAAAGTTCTAGGCCTAATGGCTGCGGCCATTGTTCTTCTTCCACTGGCTCGCTTCCACATGCGTCTCCTGCAGTGGATGTTATTCACGCAGTGGTCATACCACAATCTGCCTATGAGACACGAAATTTTGGTAACACAGTCGTGCAGGGCTCATCTACGATGGTGGATATCTTCCCCTCTTCTTCATCAGGGCCGACCCTTTGTTCCCCCTCCTCCAGTTGCCACAGTCACCACGGATGCCTCCCTGATCGGGTGGGGGGGCATTATCAGGGCAGGATGGTCCACGGGACGTGGCAACCCATAGAATACCATCTGCACATAAATGTCCTGGAGATGAGAGCAGTGCTTTTAACGCGTTGCAAGCCCTCGGCGACTTTCTTCCCACGGGACTATTGCAGTACAGACGGACAACATGTCCGTGGTCTGGTACATCAACAAACAGGGCGGAACCAGGTCCTATCCCTTATGTCGAGAAGCTCTCAGACTTTGGCAATGGGCGATCTCTTCTCAGCGGTTTCTGATAGCAACGCACATCCCGGCAGGTCCAACCTATTGGCGGACAGGCTAAGCAGATCTATTCTGATGCCTCACGAGTGGTCTCTCAATCAATCTGTAGTAGATCAGATTTTTCTGAAGTGGGGCACTCCTTGTTGCGATCTTTTCGCTACCCCTCAAAACAGCAAGTGCCCAGATTACTTCACACTATTTCCTTCCAGGCCAACCCTTGAGAGACTCTCTAACCCAGGATTGGCCTCGGGGACTTCTTTATGCTTTTCCTCCCTTTCCATTGATTCCACAAGTCATTCAGAAAGCCACCGTTTTGAGAACCAAATTGATCCTCATTGCTCCATATTGGCCTCGACAAATTTGGTTTCCATCTCTACATCGTCATCTTCTGGTGCAGCCCTGGCATCTGGACCCAGTTCCGGATCTTTTGATCCACCAGTCGGGTCAGCAGCACCGGGCCATTCATTCTCTCAACCTCGCTGCTTGGTTGCTCCACTTCCTTCCCTAGCCAGGCTACCAATGATTTCTGACTCAGTCAGAGACATTTTAGTGTCTTCTTTAAAGTCGTCCACTAGAACTATTTATGCTAGCAAGTGGCGACGTTTTTCAATTTGGGCAAACGCCAGAAATATTGATCCTTTTACCGCTCCTGTACATTCTGTTTTGGATTTCCTGGCGGAGGTTTTTCATTCAGGATCCTCGTCATCTACAGTCAAAGTACAACTGGCTGCTATTTCCAAGTATCATGTTGGCTTGCATGACAATAACATCATGTCTCATAGGTTATGCAAGGCCTTTTTAAGAGGAGTTTTTCTCCTAAAACCGCCTGTGAAACATCCTCCTCCGCAATGGGATCTAAACTTAATGTTGGCATCCCTAATTCTACCTCCTTTCGAACCGTCTGCTACTTGTTCTTTAAAGTTATTGACGTGGGAAACTATATTTTTACTGGCTGTTACTTCTGCAAGAAGAGTTTCTGAGATTCAGGCCCTCTGTATTCATTCACCTTATCTGGTTTTTCATAAGGATAGGGTTTCGCTCAGAACTAACCCTTCCTTTCTTCCCAAGGTTGTATCTCAAACCAATATTAACCAATCTATAGATCTACCAGTTTTCTTTCCTAACTATTCTGACAGAGCTGAACAGAAGCTGCACTTTTTGGATGTCCATCGTCAGCTCAGGTACTACTTGCATAGGACTAAACAAATTAGAAAATCAGACCAATTGTTTGTCTCCTATGCAGAAAACAGGTTAGGTCTTCCAGTTTCTAAAGTGACCTTATCTAGATGGTTGACTTCCACCATTTCCTATGTGTACTCTCTAAGGGGCAAACAACTATCTTCTAAGCCAAAAGCACATTCGACCAGGAGTCTATCCACTTCTGTAGCCTTTCAGGATAGACTTCCCATTGACACTATTTGTGCAGCAGCTACTTGGGCCACGCCTCATACCTTTGTGTCTCATTACAAGTTGGATTTGGCCTCCAGAGATAGGGCCAGTTTTGGTTCCACAGTTCTCAAGAGTCTGTTCCATTGAGCCACCCGGATACAGGTGCTAGGGACGCGGTCCCATCCAGCAAGAATGAAGGCGAGATTGACAACTTAACATTTAGAAGTTATGTACCTACCATAACGTTCCATGTTAGTTGTCTTCTCTCGCTTCTTTCTGCCCCTCCCTCCTTCCCCTGGTCTGGACAGATCTTGGAGAGTTCCTATTAGATTGCTTCCTCTGGAGCATTGTTATGAGGACTTCTTTTAGGAACCATGGTTCCTAATTATGTTAGGATAGTCTTTAGCAGGGTCAGTTAGCTGCCAAACGAGATCTGAGGTAGTTCCGCCTTGCATCATGGGATATAGGGTTGCCTCGAGCTGGTAAAAGGAGTTCTCGAGCTAAAGCAAGTGCCGAGTCGGAGCCGAGGATCGGCTCCGAACCCATCCAGCAAGAAAGAAGGCGAGAGAAGACAACTAACATGGAACGTTATGGTAGGTACATAACTTCTAATTTTGTGATCATGCATGGGCGTAGACTGTGTGCCTGCCATGCTGTAGGTGTGTGTCTCTGTGTGATTAGTGTTGTGATCATGCATGTACATACACTATGTCACTGCCATGCTGTATGTGTGTGGCTATGTGTGATACAGCAGTATTGTGATCATGCGTGTACATACACTGTGTACCTGCCATGCTGTAGATGTGTGTCTGTGTGTGATACAGTAGTATTGTGATCATGCATGTACATACACTGTGTGCCTGCCATGCTGTAGGTGTGTGTGTGTGATACAGTAGTATTGTGATCATGCATGTACATACACTGTGTGCCTGCCATGCTGTAGGTGTGTGTGTGTGATACAGTAGTATTGTGATCATGCATGTACATACACTATGTGCCTGCCATGCTGTATGTGTGTGGCTATGTGTGTGATACAGTAGAATTGTGATCTTGCATGTACATACACTGTGTGCCTGCCATGCTGTAGGTATGTGTCTTTGTGTGATACAGTAGTATTGTGATCATGCATGTACATACAGCGTGCCTGCCATGCTGTAAGTGTGTGTCTGTGTATGATATAGTAGTATTGTGATCATGCATGGACATGCATTTCCATACACTGTGTGCCTGCCATATTTTAGCTGCGTGTGTGTGTGTGTGATACAGTAGTATTGATGCATGTACAAACACAGTGTGCCTGCCATGCTGTAGGTGTAGGTCTTTGTATGATACAGTATTATTGTGATCATGCATGTACATAAACTGTGTGCCTGACATGCTGTAGGTGTGTGCATGTCTGGAATACAGCAGAATTGTGATCAGGCATGTATGTACACCTCATGCCTGCCATGATGTAGGTGTGTTTCTGTGTGTGATACAGTAGTATTGTGATCATGCATTTACATACACTGTGTGCCTGCCATGGTGTAGGTGTGTGTCTGTAAGTGATACAATAGTATTGTGATCATGCATGTATATAAACTATGTGCCTGCCATGCTGTTCGTGTGTGGCTATGTGTCATACAGTCGTATTGTGATCATGCATGTACATACACTGTGTGCCTGCCATGCTGTAGGTGTGTCTGTGTGTGATAGTGGTATTGTGATCATGCGTGTACATACACTGTGTCTGCCATGCTGTGTCTGTGTGTCATACAGTAGTATTGTGATCATGCATGTACATACACTGTGTGCCTGCCATGCTGTAGGTGTGTGATACAATAGTTTTGTGATCATGCATGGGCATAGACTGTGTGCCTGCCATGCTGTAGATGTGTGTGTGTGTGATTAGTATTGTGATCATGCATGTACATACACTGCCACTGCCATGCTGTACGTGTGTGGCTGTGTGCGATACAGTAGTATTGTGATCATGCATGTACATACACTGTGTGCCTGCCAAGCTATAGGTCTGTGTCTGTGTGTGATACAGTAGTATTGTGATCATGCATGTACATACACTATGTGCCTGCCATGCTGTGTCTGTGTGTGATACAGTAGTATTGTGATCATGCATGTACATAACACTGTGTGCCTGCCATGCTGTAGGTCTGTGTGTGATACAGTACTGTTGTGATCATGCATGGGCATACACTGTGTGCCTGCCATGCTGCAGGTGTATGTCTGTGTGTGATACAGTAGTATTGTGATCATGCATGTACATACACTGTGTCTGTCATGCTGTAGGTGTGTGTCTGTGTGTGGTACAGTAGTATTGTGATCATGCATGTACATACACTATGTGCCTGCCATGCTGTAGGTGTGTGTAGGTTTGTGTGTGAGATAGTCGTATTGTGATTATGCGTGTACATACACTCTGTGCCTGCTGTAGGTGTGTCTGCATGTGATACAGTAGGATTATGATCATGCATGTACATACACTGTGTTCCTGCCTTTCTGTAGGTGTATGTCTGTGCGATACAGTAGAATTGTGATCATGCATGGGCATAGACTGTGTGCCTGCAATGCTGTAGGCGTGTGTCTGTGTGTGATACAGTAGTATTGTGATCATGCATGTACATACACTGTGTGCCTGCCATGCTGTAGGTGTATGTCTGTGTGTGATACAGTAGTATTGTGATCATGCATGTACATACACTGTGTGCCTGCCATGCTGTAGGTGTGTGTGTGATACAGTTGTTTTGTGATCATGCATGTACGCACACTGTGTGCCTGCCATGCTGTACGTCTGTGTGTGATACAGTAGTATTGTGATCATGCATGTATATTCACTGCGTGCTTGTCATGCTGTAGGTGTGTGTCTGTGCTTTATACAGTAGTATTGTGATCATGCGTGTACATACACTGTGTGCCTGCCATGCTGTAGAGGTGTGTCTGTGTGATACAGTAATATTGTGACCACGAATGTACATACACTGTATGCCTGCCATGCTGTAGGTGTGTGTCTGTGTCATACAGTAGTATTGTGATCATGCATGCACATGTATTTCCATACACTGTGTGCCTGCCATATTGTAGCTACGTGTGTGTGATATAGTACTGTGATCATGCATGTACATGCACTGTGTGCCTGCCATGCTGTAGGTGTGTGTGTCTGTGTGATGCAGTAGTGTTGTGATCATGCATGTACATACACTGTGTGCCTGCCATGCTGTAGGTGTGTGTGTCTGTGTGATGCAGTAGTGTTGTGATCATGCATGTACATACACTGTGTGTCTGTCATGCTGTAGGTGTGTGTCTGTGTGTGATACAGTAGTATTGTGATCCTGCATGTACATACACTGTGTCTGTCATGCTGTAGGTGTGTGTCTGTGTGTGATACAGTAGTATTGTGATCATGCATGGGCATACACTGTGTGCCTGCCATGCTGCAGGTGTATGTCTGTGTGTGATACAGTAGTATTGTGATCATGCATGTACATACACTGTGTGCCTGCCATGCTGTAGGGGTGTGTGTGGTATTCAGTAGTATTGTGATCATGCATGTATATACACTGTTTGCCTGCCTTGGTGTAGGTGTGTGATACAGTAGTAATGTGAGCATGCATTTACATACACTGTGTGCCTGCCATGCGGTAGGTGTGTGTGATCATGCATGTACATACACTGTGTGCCTGCCATGCTGTAGATGTGTCTGTGTGTGATGCCGTAGTACTGTGATCATGCATGTGTAGTATTTTGATCATGCATGTACATACAATATGTGCCTGCCATGCTGTAGGTGTGTCTGTGTGATGCAGTAGTTTTCTGATCATGCATGTACATACCCTGTGTGTCTGCCATGCTGTAGGTATGTGCGATCATGCATGTACATACACTGTGTGCCTGCCATGCTGTAGGTGTGTGTGTGATACAATAGTATTTTGATCATGCATGTACATACACTGTGTGCGTGCCATGCTGTAGGTGTGTGTCTGTGTGTGATACAGTAGTATTGTGGTCATGCATGTACATACACTGTGTGCCTACCATGCTGTAGGTGTGTGTCTGTGTGATACAGTAGTTTTCTTATCATTCATGTACTTAAACTGTGTGTCTACCATGCTGTAGGTGTGTGAGATCATGCATGTGCATGCACTGTGTGCCTGCCATGCTGTAGGTGTGTGTCGGTGTGTGATACAGTAGTATTGTGGTCGTGCATGTACTTACACTGTGTGCCTACCATGCTGTATATGTATCTGTGTGCCAGTAAAGATGGACGAGATTTGTGCATGACAGGTGGTGGGTCAGCTGCTGTGTACCATGCAGCGTGATCTACCAGCCCACATTTTATGTACCCAATGGATTTTATGCACAAGTTCATTGTAATGCGATTGTTGGCTTATTTTGTTATGGTGCCCACCGGTCTGACCTAGAGCCATTGATAATGTGGTGCTGATATACTTCCTGCTGTGGTAAGCTCTCCTCAGTATGGAGAACATCGATATCAGTGCAGTGACAGAAACCTGGTTCACGGCTCCAGAGAGCACCCCAGCACTACCAGGCTATACCTCATATCATGCTTTTCGGCCCCAAAACCCAGACCGAACCACAAAAGGAGGGGGAGTTTCCATATTTATCAAGGATATCCACACCTCCAGGTTAGTGGCTTTGCACGAAGTATCGGAGACCATCCATGTGCAACTAACAGTGGGCAAGACTGCTTTTCAGTTTATAGCATCCTACAGACCACCCTCGCAGTCAGGAATCCCATTCGGCTTTCCTGAAAACATTGGAGAACATGAAGATCTCTCCGAACACCATTATACTGGGCGACTTCAACTACCCAAACATTGACTGGAAGCACTACTCAAGCCCCAGCACCTTAGCCCAAAGATTCCTGGAAATTATAAACTCAAATACTATGGAACAACTAGTCACCACTCCCACAAGAGGGGACAACATACTAGACCTGATCATTACCAACATGGGACTCTATGCTCCACACCAGAAGTATATCCCTCATTGGTAAGATCAGACCATAAATTAATTTCACTGGATGTCCAGATCCCAATTCCACCTCCAGCCCAGAAAACCACAGTGAAAAACTTCTCAAAAGCGAACTTCTCACTTCTCAAAACCGAAGTGGAATCCTTCAAGGCCCCAGGGCCAGTGGAAACTACAGCCCAAACTGCAGAATCCTATATAAATGCATTCTACAGACATCTTCAGGAATGCATGGATCATGCTATCCCAAACAAAACCAAGACCCAATCATCCAAAGGCAGGCGTCCAGTCTGGTGGACCCCTGCCATAAATAAACTGTACAACAGAAGGAGGAAGCTACTACATGATAGAGCAAAATCCCTAATAGGGAAGCATCTCTGATCAGTACTAGCAAAAAATTAAGATCCCTCATAAAATCTTCCAAGGCCAGCTTCGAGAGAAAAATTGCACAGGACACCAAAGACAATCATAAGGCTTTTTTCAGTTATGTTAGAAACCTGGGATGCAACTCCCAGACTTGTTCTGAGTTGATTCTAAACGACAAAAAATACACTGAACCCACAGACATCGCCAATATCCTGGCAGACAGGTTCAGTGCAAACTTCTCCACCCCCTCCCCCCCAAAAGAGCAAGTATCTATCCTGGCAGAGGGCTGCCTCCCAAACATCTCACATGCTCAGGTGAAGGCTGCCCTCTCCAAAGCAAAAAAACACTGCTTCCATGGGACCAGATGGCGTCCCAGGTTGCGTCCTACATGGACTACAAGAGGAACTAATCCCTCAAATAAAACAGTTATACAATCTCAGCCTCACTACAGGATATGTGCCCACAGAATGGCGTACAGCAACAGTGGTCCCACTCCACAAAGGTGAAGCCTCTACGGACCCTGGAAACTATCGCCCCATAAGCCTGACTAGCTTAGTCTGCAAGGCTATGGAGAGGATCATCTGGAGCTCATAAACAAAGACATTGGGGAGCTACAGACACTAGATCCTACCCAGTTCGGCTTTGTCAAGGGCAGATCCTGTCTTTTGAACCTGGTTGACTTCTTTGAAACAGTCACCAAAGCCATAGATGAAGGGAAGGTAGTCCACACAGCCTATCTGGACCTTGCAAAGGCATTTGACACAATACCCCACTCGGGCATCATAGATAAGCTATCCAGCTTAAATATAAACCCCTATGTCACAAGATGGGTCGCAAACTGGCTCAAAGACAGAATCCACAGAGTGAGAGTTGCTGGAGCCATGTCAGACCGGTCACAAGTGGCGTCCCACAGGGTTCTGTCCTGGGACCACTCTTGTTCGGTATATACTTTTCCGAGGTACAGGCAAACGTGGGAGGACTATGGCTCACCAAGTTCGCAGACGACTGCAAACTGGGCGCCATAATCAACTCTCCAGCTGACACAAACATCCTTCAAAAAGGTCTCACAGAGATAGATAACTGGTGCCAGCGCCATGGTTTAAAGCTAAATGCCAAAAAATGTCTAGTCATACCCTTTGGCATAAACAATGTGCCCACAAATTACCACATAGGCGGAAACCCATTAAGTACAGAGAAAGTTATTAGGGACCTGGGGACCCAAGTTGATAGCAATCTCTCCTTTGAAAACCACATTGCCAAAGTGGTTAGAAAGACCTTCTACATAGCCCACCTCATCATGAAGGGTTTCACATCTAGATCAAGAGAGGTAATTGTGCCCCTTTATTCATCCCTCATCAGGCCTATCATAGAATACAATGCCCCTTTTGGGATGTACCTTACCCGACACCTGCAGCAATTAGACCCCAAAAGTATCTCACCAAGAGGATCAGGGGTCTCAAACAGATGCCATATGCTGCTCGGTTAAAAAAAACTCCAGCTCTACTCAGTTGCATACCGCCTACTTTGAGGCGATCTATGCCTGACATACAAAGCTATGTCAAATCCAGAATTAATGGACATGCTCCACCTCAGTAAATCTAAATCCCTTAGAGCCACACACTCGAGGGACTTGAACCTCAGCACAGAAATAAATAGAACTTGCTGGAGGCACAGGTTCATAACCCAGAGGCTCCCTTCGCTCTGGAATAGAATTCCAGTTCATGTGAGGCAGAGCACATCACTGAATCTGTTCAAGAAGAATCTCGATAAGTGGATGGGGGATCGTAGGTTTGTCCCAGGGATTACTCCCGAGTCACTATTAGACAGAGGCACAGTAAACTAAACCTTAAAAAGGGCACAGTATACTCAAATCAAGGGGTGGCGTAAGCCATACAGAATCGGGCTAGGCTTATAATTGCCCCAGGGCAGATAGCCTAGTATGAACCTATAATTTCTACATCTGTCATCATTCCTTACTTTGATAGTGATAGCAAAACACAAATATCATCAGGTCTGCTTTGTTTACTACATCCCGAAAGAGCTAACACTCCTGGCAGTGCCAGTATGGGTACTGATATGATATGATATATTCCAAGTCTTGTTAATGTGAATCCCAGTAGCAAGAGTGAGCAAAAATTATGTCCTACACATACTAAATCTGAGACTCCTGTTTCTCAAAATATTCCCTTTTCTTTGAGATGTGAGAATCTAATGGTTGGCATGTGTAAGTTCAGTGGGATCTACCCCCTCCCCCCATTGCAGGTTATAGAAGACTTGCACCCCTATGTAAAACAACTTTAAGGGAAAACTGCAATGTTAATTTCTCACTATTCCCTGTTTATTTTGCCTTTTTTTCAGTAATTGCAGGGATCATATTTACAAACCTTTGAATTACAGTTGGGAACTGCAAATTTGACAGTGCCTGTGTCGACACATGTATGATTGGAGATGTTTTCTCCAGGTTTTTTTTTTATGGGACCTACAGGTATAGTGTTTCATCCATTCTTTCTTCCCATCGAGGCCTGTAATATATTACCTGCTGCTCATGGTGAAACTTGTCGTAAATTGCCATCATCATGCGTGTGTGTGTGTGTGTGTGTGTGTGTGTGTGTGCGCGCGCGCGCGTGTGCATGTGCATGTCTGCGCTTGTGTATCTGCGCATGTGTGTGTGCATGTGCGCACGGATGTCTGCGTACGTGCGTGCATTTCTGCACGTGTACACATGTCTGTGCGTGTGCGCATGCGTGCGCATCTGTCTGTGAGTTTGTGTGTGCGTCATCTTCTACATATTGACACACTAAGACCAGGATCTGTGCTGCATTCCGTTCACATGATCTGCTGCCACAGTCAGTCTGTTATAACACTGTGCCTGTGTGCTGAAGTAAGTTGACACCATGTGACTCTGTTGTATGCAGAAGGGCTGCCTGTTTAGGTGTAGGTCTTCTTTCTGTGTTATTGCATGGTAGCAGTATGTGTGTAATACTCCACCCTAGCAGCAATGTCAGATGACAACATACATCTCCTGTACTCCTTTCTTACCTGCTAAAACGCATGGAATTAGAGTCAGTATGTTTTCCTTTGGTTGTGCTAGTCCTTTTACTAATTATATTACTGTGTATGCATACCCATAGCATGGACAAAAAAAATACACAAAATCATTTGGGCTGTGTTGTGGAGATTGTTTTACAAACAATTTCTTATGCATCAGTATAGCCAAATGTTGGCAAAGCAAATGTTTTTATATATATGAATAGTAAGCTGCATAAATGACTGAAGAAGGAGGGAATTAGTATTCTTTAATGATTACCTTGTTCTGATTTGAACTCATAAAATTTTCACATTAAGCCTACAGGAGCATGCAACCCTGTGCGAGTCAACACCTGATGTCATTGCTGAAGAAATATCTGAATTCAAAACATGCCAAGAGCCCCACATGCCGCACGTCTTCAAGACATGATTCCCTTCAGATTATAAAGAGAAAGGAGAACTTCAAATGCCATGACAGACCCCACAGTGGGGAGAAACATTTGGACAAATTAACAAAATGGAAGAAACCATATACATGTACATGTGGCAAAATGTTTATGCGGAAGCAGAACTTCACATACCACAGCAGAAGCCACACTGGAGAAAAACCATATAAATGTGCCACATGTGGCAAAGCATTTAGGTGGAAGCAGTATCTCACACACCATAGACGAATCCATACTGGGGAACAACCATATAAATGTGCAACATGTGGCAAGAGTTTTACATTTCAGAAGTCCCTCATGTGTCATGAAGTAGTACACACTTCTGATAGATCATATAAATGTGACACATGTAACAAGAGTTTTAAAGCTAAGCGCAATCTTGCATATCATAAGAAGATCCACACTGGTGTGAAACCACATAAATGTGAAATATGTAACAAAACCTTTATAAGGAAACGCCAGCTCACAGTTCATAACACTACTCATAGCGGAGATCGACCGTATAAATGTGCAACGTGTAGTAAAAGATTCAAACAGAGGGGTCACCTTGTAAGACATGAGGAAACACATTCTCAAGAGAAGCCATATAAATGTTCAACATGTGATAAGAGTTTTAAAAGTAAGAGTGTTCTCACATCCCATAAGTATGTCCACAGTGAGATTAAACCACATAAGTGTGCAAAATGTGACAAAAGATTTACAAGGAAGGAACTTCTCCTATCCCATGAGAAAATCCACACTGGTGAGAAACCATATCAGTGTACTACATGTGGTAAACGATTTATATACAAACGTAGCCTTGTATTGCATGAGAGAACCCACAGTGGGGAGAAGCCATATAAATGTGCGACATGTGATAGGCGCTTTACACAAAAGGCGATCCTAGTATCTCATGAAAGAACACACAAAGAAAAGCGTTATAAATGTGCATCTTGTGGTAAGGGGTTTAGTGAGAAGCAGTACCTCTTGGATCATGAGAGAACCCACACAGGTGATGCATTGTATGAATGTACAGCATGTGACAAGAGTTTCTTTCATAAGAAATCCCTTAGCTATCATATGAAAATCCACACTGGTGAAAAGCTGTACAAATGTACAAAGTGTGACAGGAGTTTTCCATTAAAGCAAGGCCTCACGTATCACATGAGAACGCACACTGGTGAAAAGCCGTATCAGTGTGCAACTTGTGACAAAAGGTTTATGGACAAGTCTCATCTTTTAATTCATGAAAAAATCCACACTGGTGAGAAACCACATAAATGTTTAACATGTGGCAAGCAGTTCTTAAGGAAGTATCACCTATTAGTTCATGAAGAAACGCACACTGGAAGCGGCCTTATAAATGTGACATATGTGACAAAAGATTTATACGAAAGTCCCATCTTGTATGCCACGAAGGAACGCACACTGGTGAGAAACCATATAAATGCACAGTATGTGACAAAAGGTTCAGACAGAAGCCTAATCTCAGATGCCATGAAAAAACCCATTCTGGGGAAAAAACATATAAATGTGCATCATGTGACAGAAATTTATTTCCAAGTCTCGGCTGACAAGGCACGAGAGAATGCGCACTGGGGAGAAGCCATATAAATGCTCATTTTTTGACAGGAGATTTAGTAGGAATAAGTGTCTTAGAGGTCATGAAAAAACCCACACTGGTGTTGGATTGTATAAATGTGCAACATATGACAAAAGTTTCCTCTTCAAGGAAAGCCTCAAACATCACGAGAGAACTCACAGTGGCAAAAAAAACATATAAATGTGGAACGTGTGACAAAAGACGGTCAAACAAAGCTAGTCTCTCATATCATGAGACAAGTCACACTAAGGAAAAGCCATATAAATGCAACATGTAACAAAGGATTCTTGTGCATGTCTAACCTTATCTACCATGAGACAACACACACTGGGAAGAGAAGTGAAAAAAAGAAGAGCACTCTTGGCAGATGTCACAGAGTGAAGTAGTACAGATTTCATTAACTTTAAAAATGCCCTAACGTAAAAGTGGGGTCCGTTTCAGTCACTGTATTAAAAGTATTAATGTTTGAAGAAATTACAACGGATGGCTTAGGACCCAAGCAACTGAAAGATAAACCATGGATGAAAGCACTTAAAAACCTAGAAGTTCTGAGGCAGTAGGTCATAGTGTGGAAGGTCAAGATTAGGAAACGCTTTCACCAGAAAATGTGTCCAGATAATGTACAGTGCTGCTCATGAAAACAGTAACATACTTGCAGTATAACTGAGGTTTGAAAAAATTTCTAGATACACATACCTTAAAATGATGCTAGGCTGGTGAACAAAAGTTCAGATGGAGTTTCACAACAAGGGGAAGGAACAGGAAACAAGCGGCAACTCTGATGCAGGCAGTGTTGTGAAGTGATGGGCCAATGATTTCCCATCTGAAAGATCAGCAGATAACGCAGAATGCAACTGGAGAGGCTATGCCACTGGAAGGCACTCATAACTTTCTATAGAATGCCCTCAGAAAAGTTGTACCCTCAGTTTAGAAGTAAATTGTTTAAGGGAAAAGTTACTTGATATAATAGAGATGTCTAGAAATAAGATTGATGAAAGAAACTGATTACAGAAAGTAAGACAGACCCAAAATGTTAAGTCTTAATAAACAGAGGAACATAATACTCAAGATTAACAGAAATTCTTGCAGTATAAGTAAACATATTATATTTAATGAAAATGATGAAAACAATTCTCCTAAACCTTGGAGACTGAAAAGGAAGTCACCAGCCGAAGAAATATGATGAAGAATTTAATATTTAATACTTTAAGCTTCCACGAGCTTTTCGTCAGCATAAATACACCAACTTCATCAGAAAAAACGAAGAAAACAGAAACGCTTGCCATTACCCAGGTGTTAATGGTAAACGATCCATTACATGCATGTTGAGACTCAGGAGCTTAAATAGGTAAAAATTTATTTTGCTTGGATTCTTTCCTTTAGTTTAAAATTTTAGACTAGTTTCACCAGTTGACTTTGTTGAAATTAATTTTTCTTTACATATTATTTTTGTACTTTAGTATTTTATACTTATAAAAATGTCAGCGTAGAATAGGTTTTTACTAGATTTGAGTAATACTTGATCTTGATAGAATACAGAAGGTTAGTCTGTCCATAATGTTTAAATATACGCAAGCATCCTTTATTTGTATATTTGTAACATGTTAGTTTTTCGCATAGTAGTAGATTGGATTGATTCATTAGAAACTGTATATATTCACTGTTGCTTAATATTTTTCATTGTATTTTTGTTTTTACATTGTGTTGGGTGTAAACATTAATAGAAGGTAATTATGTTACTTATAAGGTGTTTTTAATGATAATTGTTAATTGTATTTAAGGGGAAGGTGTTTGGTGACATTTCCATTCTTTGTTTTTTCTGATGAAGTTGGTGATGAAAAGCTCGTGGAAGCTTAAGGTATTAAATATTCAATTTTAATTTTTCATCATATTTCTTCAGCTGGTGACTTCCTTTTCAGTCTCCGAGGTTTAGGAGAGTTTTTTCCATCATTTTCATTAAGTGGAGTGTCTCTTCCTTGCTGCAGTCTGTTTTGTTGGTTTGTAAACACATTATATTACTATGCAGCTAAATTAATAACAGTCCTACCACTAAAACAGAGCAATAAGGGAGAGGAAAGGAAGAAATAAAATGCCTGTCATGGAAGCACTGAATAAAAGTGTCACTGTTAGAAGAATATCGAAGAGGGAACCAATCACCAAAAATACATAAAAGATAGACGTAATGAAAGCAATGCATGGTATCAGAATGGCCCAGGATCTGTCATATACTATTTCAAATAATAAAGATGTCAACACAGGCAGAACCTTTTAGAAAATGTGCAGTTAAATATAAAGGAAAAGTACAAGGTAAGCAATTCATTGATGACACAAAAATTTTTATAGAGAACTAGGAATAGAAACATTACCAAAGGAAAAAAAAACAGACACATTTTGGAGAAATATTTATGAAAATCCAGTGGAACATAAAGATCCTGGAGGGACAGAAAAATTAAAAGAAACCATAGGGAGTTAAAATGTACAGGATATGAAATGGGGTGAAATAGCCAGAGACACTGAACCAAAATTAAGAAAAACTGCTAACTAGAAAACCCCAGGCCATGATGCAGTACCTAATATCTGGCCAAAAGTATTAACATCTTTGCACACAGATTTAGCCTCAAGTAAGAACTTATGTGTACATCCCAAACAGACACCAACAGGAAGACATGATATTCGTCCCTAAGAGTGAACCTGCATGCCATCTTAAAAACTGTAGACCAGTAAATTGCCTTCTGATGATGTACAAACTGTATGCTGGAATTGATGCAGAGTTTTTATACTCATTTAGGAAGAAAAAAACTCATGGCAATAGAACAAAAGGGTAACAAAAGAAAGTCATATGAACAAAAGATCATGGTGTTCAATAAAGATGTAATAGAGAACTGCAAAAAGGGGAGAAGTCTAAGTTTGGTATAAATAGATTCCAGAAAAGCATTTGAGAGCATCCCACATTCATGGGTAAAGAAGTTCTTTTAGAAGTGGATACATCCTGCTTTGATCAATTACATTACTGTGACCATGAAACAGTGGCAAACCACTTTGCAATTAAGCCATGCTGTAGGGAAAATTATCTCATGGATAAAAATTCAAAGGGGGATATTCCAGGCTGATTATTTCTCACTGCTGTTGTTTTGTCTTGCCCTTAACCCATTAAGCTGTTTACTTAACAGATTAGGTCACAGTTAACACTCTGGCTTTCAGAAAGCATGTACTTTTTGTGAATGACTTAAAATTGTATAGTTTATCAAATAGAGTTGAAAACACAACTACAAGTGGTTAAAACCTTGTCAGATGCTATAAGAATGGTATTTGGTCTTGATAAATGTGCACAAGCAGTGTTTAAAACAAGACCGTTGTAGTGCTAAGAAGATATCATTGTAGACAGGAATGCGATATAAAGGAACTTGAGCTAGGTTCATAGGTTCGTACTAGGTTATCTGCCCTAGGGCATTTATAAGCCTAGCCAGAGTGTATGTGGCTTACACCACCCCTTAGGAGGAGAATACTACGCCCTTTTAGGGTTTACTTAACTATGCCTCTGTCTAGTAGTGACACAGAGATGACCCCCAGGGTAAACCTACGATCTCCCAGCCACTCGTCGAGATTTCTCTTGAATAGAGTCAGTGAGGGGCTCTGCCTAACATGGACTGGGATTCTGTTTCAGAGTGTAGGGAGCCTCTGGGTTATGAATCTGTCCCTCCAGCACGTTCTATTTATTTCTGTGTTGAGGTTTAAGTCACTTGTTCTCGTCGCTCTGATGGATTTGGATTTTCTGAGGTGGAGCATGTCCATTAATTCAGGATTGGACATGGCCTTGTACGTCAGGCACAGATCACCTCTGAGTAGGCGGTATGCGACTGAATAGAGCTGGAGTTTTTTCAGTCGGGCAGCATATGACATATGTTCAAGACCCTTTATCCTCTTGGTGAGGAACTTTTGGGGTCTTTCCAACTGCCGCAGGTGTCTGGTGAGATACATCCCAAATGGGACATTGTACTCAATCATTGGCCTGATAAGAGAAGAGTACAGGGGCACAATGACCTCTCTTGATCTAGATGTGAAACCCTTCATGATAAGGTGGGCAATATAGAAGGTCTTCCTAACCACTTTGGCAATTTGAGTGTCAAATGAGAGGTTACTGTCAACCTGGGTCCCTAGATCCCCGATTACCTCTTCCGTACTTAATGGATTACCGCCTATGTGGTAATTTGTCGGTACCTTGTTTTTCCAAAAGGGTATGACTCTACATTTTTTGGCGTTCAGCTTAAGGCCATGGCTCTGGCATCAATTATCCGTTTCTGTGAGGCCTCTCTGAAGGATGTTTGTGTCCGCTGGAGTATCAGTTATGGCGCCCAGTTTGCAGTCATCTGCGAACTTTGTCAGCCACAATCCTCCTATGTTTGTCTGTACCTTGGAAAAATAAATGCCGAACAAGAGGGGTCCCAGGACTGAGCCCTGTGGGACACCGCTTGTGACTGGCTTAGAGTCTGACATAGCTCCAGCAACTCTGAGCCAGTTTGCAACCCATCTTGTGACATATGGGTTTACATTTAAGCTGGTGAGTTTGTCTATGATGCCCGAGTGGGCTATTGTGTCAAAGGCTTTTACAAGGTTAAGGTAGGCTGTGTGAACTGCCTTACCCTCATCAATGGCCTTAGTGACTGTTTCAAAAAAGTCGACCAAGTTCAAAAGGCAGGATCTGCCCTTGACAAAGACAAATTGGGTAGGATCCAATGTCTGTAGGTCCCTAATGTCTTTGAGTTCCATAATGATCCTCTCCATAGCTTTGCAGACCAGGCTCGTCAAGCTTATGGGGCGGTAATTTCCAGGGTCCGTAGAAGCACCGCCTTTGTGAAGTGGGACCACTGTTGCCGTACGCCACACTCTGGGTACGTATCCTGTAGTAAGGCTAAGATTAAACAGCAGCCTTATGTATGGGTTTATTTCCTCTTGGAGTTCATGTAGCACACAGCCCGGGACACCATCCGGTCCCATTGATGCTGTGTTTTTAGCTTTAGAGAGGGCGGCTCTCACCTGGTCCTCTGAGATGTTAGGGAGGCTACACTCTGCTGGGATAGTTATTTCTCCTTTTGGGGGGGGAGGGGGAGGAGAAATTTGCACTGAACCTGTCTGCCAGTATGTTGGCAATGTCAGTGGGTTCAGTGTATTTTGTGTCATTTTGGACTAACTCTGAGCATATCTGGGAGTTTCCACACAGGTTTATAACATAGCTAAAGAAGGCCTTGTGATTGTCTTTTGTGTCTTTTGCGATTTTTCTCTCAAAGTTGGCCTTGGATGATTTTATGAGTGATCGTAGTTTTTTTGCTAGTACTGATCAGAGATGCCTTCCCTTTTAGGGATTTTGCTCTGTCATGTAGTAGCTTCCTCCTCCTGTTGTAAAGTTTGTTTATGGCTGGGGTCCACCAGACCGGGCACCTGCCTTTGGGGGAATGGGTCTTGGTTTTATTTGGGATTGCATGATCCATGCATTCTTGAAGGTGCCCATAGAAGGCATTTGCAAAGGATTCAGCAGTGTGGGTTGTGGTTTCCACTGGCCCAGGGGCTTTGAAAGATATCACTTCAGTCTTAAGAAGTGTGAAGTTTGCTTTTGAGAAGTTCTTCACTGTGGTCTTTTGTGGAGGGGGTGGGGGCGGGATGTGGATTTCCAGTGAGATTAATTTATGGTCTGATCTTACCAAAGAGGGATGTACTTCCGGTGTGGAGCATTTTGTCCCCATGTTTGTGATGATCAGGTCTAGTATATTGTCTCCTCTTGTGGGAATGGTGACTAGTTGTTCCATTGCATTTGAGTTTATGAATTCTAGGAACCTTTGGGCTAGGGTGTTTGGGCTTGAGTAATGTTCCCAGTCTATGTTTGGGTAGTTGAAGTCTCCCAAAATGATGGTATTTGGAGAGACATTCATACTCTCCAGTGTCTTCAGGAAGGCTGTGTGGGGTTCCTGAGTTTGAGAGGGTGGTCTGTAGCATGCTACAAAACTGTAAGGCAGTTTTGCCTATGGTTAGTTGCACCTGGATAGTCTCCGATGCCTCGTTCGTTGCCACTAACCTGGAGGTGTGGGTATCTTTGATGAAAATGGATACTCCCCCTCCTTTTGTGGTTCGGTCCAAGTTTTGGGGCCGGAAAGCATGATATGAGGTAAAACCTGATAGTGCTGGGGTGCTCTCAGGGGTGCTCTCAGGAGCTTTGAACCAGGTTTCAGTCACTGCACAGACATTAATGTTCTCCATACCGAGGAGGGCTTTGAGGGCGTGCATCTTGAGGTTTAGACTTCTGGCATTGAGCAGCATTACCCTTAGTTTTTTTCCACTTGTGTTTTCTAGGGAGGTAGGTTTGTCATTTGAGCCTTGCCTAAAAAAGGCACTATGGGGGTGGCAAGAGCCTTGGCCAATATCCGGAAGCCTAGGGGTGACAGGTGCCAGCCATCCTTTGCGAAGCAGCGTGGCTTGTCAAGCATGTCATCCCAAGCAGACAGACATTGGATCCCCTTAGAATGACACCAGTAATTAAGCCAATTGTTAAAACTGATCATTTTGTCTTTGTACTGTGGCATCATTCTTGGTGAGGGTAAGATGCTGCTCAGGGTCAGGGTCATACCGGCCTGGGCTACATAATCAGAGAGCTCCTCTGTCTCTTCATGTAGTCCAGGGAGGTACGTCTCGGGTCGTTCACACCAGCATGTAGAATGACTGAGTCATATTTGTACTTGCTGTGGAGTGACCTGAGTGCTTGTGTTATGTGGCGGATTCTAGCTCCCGACAGGCAGCTTACTGTGACCCTCTCCTTGTTCAGTCTGGTGAGCGGGACGTCAGTGTGCCTGACTATGGAGTCACCTATTATAAGTGTGTCTGGCATGTTGTTTGGCCTTAAGGGCTGTGACTGTTTAGCACACTGACTTTATGAACTATGTGTTGCATGTGCTATGTCTTGAGGTGGTGGTTGCTTGGGTGTCTGCTTTGGAGGCCTCTGTTGTTTTGGTAGATTTTTAATCAGCGCCTCCAAGTATGTTTTTGTGTGTTTGTGTTTGGTTTGCAGTTGTGATAGTTCTATGTGTGACTGGGTTTGTGGTGTGCGTCGTTACCTTCTCCTCCTGACTGGTCTTGCCAGTACTGAATTGAGAGAGCTCAGCCTCCAGTTTGGCTATATAGTTGCATCTCTCGCATATATTTGTATTTGTTGGGAGGAGGAGAGGGTTGTCTGTGTACATGAGGCAATTGTAACATTGCCTCAAGATTCCCAGATTCACCAGCTGAACAGGAGAGGACGCCAGCAACTGACCCTTCGACATGCTAGAAATAGTGAAAAAGATTGCTGTGTAACTGAGTCAGAAAGGACCTATAGGGAAATGGGTACTCAACAGAATTTAGGTGAATGAAGTACTTTCGTTTGTTTAAGAGTGCTTTACCTGTATACAAAATGCTTTAGGAGCAAGTGCTGAGCTTTTCAGATAGAGTATAGGCTGTTTAGATTGCAAGTAGAACAGTTCTAAGGGAAAAATTGAAGAGCAGACAGTTTAACCGGCGCTGCGCTATGCACACGACCGTGCAAAGCCGTGCAAATGCGGATTTTAAGCAGTGAACTACAAAAGAGCTAGGAATGGTCCCAAACAACCAATTACTAACAGCTTCTTGTGCTGAGGTCACTTCCCACAAGGACAGGTAGGCTGCTCAAGGCTCCCCACTCCCACTGGTGAGCAAAGAAACTTCCTTCTATCCAAGTAAGGTAATGGACAACACAGGAACTACACCACAGCCCAGAATACAGCAATGCCTGTATACTGGTCTAAACTAGTCGAGAAAGGCGGGAAAACAAGGATTATTTTTTTGTTTTTTTTGTAGAAATACACAGAAAATGCAGAGACAGTGATAAATTAGTTACAGGAGAGTATAAATGCTTTGGGAACTGGTGAAGGATTGGCAATAAAACACCAACAGGTATGAATAAAACTCTGTAAGGAAACTTCAGAAGACTAAAACTTATACTGAAAACAGCCTAGGATTAAAGTCCAAGATGTAAATCAATTTGCTCTTCTTATTCTAACTTGCAGTTTTGGTGTTACTAACTGGCTCCAAAAGCTGTTGGATCAGTTGGACAGGAAAATAGGAAAAATTCTTCATGCTTATCAAATGATGTATAAAAGTTAGTGTCTACCAAGATTATATATTCCTTGTTCTGAAAAAAGCAGAGGCCTCTTTTACACTGATTATATGTATAGATATGCACTTGTGGGACTGCATAACATATCTGCTGATGTCATCTGATCCAAACATACTGAAAGTTTTAAAACATTAGGAGTGGAAGTCTGAGAGCACCTCTACATAGTTTAGCAGAAGTATTCCAGTGTCAAGCGGGAATGGAAATAAACTAGAATTGGATAGAAATTAGACAGCTACTAATGTGCCAAAGAAACAAAAGTAAGAATATAAAAACAAAGATCAGAAGAGAAGGGAAGCAGTGGGGGGAAAGCCAAAAATATAGTGGCAAGTACAAAAATCTCCTGGAGCAACCAATCAAGATTTGATGCAGGAATGGTTAAGGACAGGTTAAGTGAAAGCAGAGGATGCAGGGTTAATAATGGCAGCCTGGGGTAGTGGACTATGTAAACCAGTGTGTACAAACTCAATTGAACGTGGAGAAAGACAAATGTAAAAAGGAACTGGAAACAATGGATCACTTTTTTGCTGGGTGTGATGTATGAATGCCAGGTGGTGTGTACACTGAAAGGCACAATGATGTAGTATGGCTGTTGGTTTGGGAATTGAGCAAACACTACAATATAGTAAGTGGATGAGAAGCATTGGAAACATGAATCACAAAGCATTGTAGAGAATGATGGTGTATACCACATGGAGTCGCCCGTTGCCAACAGTTATACAGTAGCACAAAAGTAGTATTGATCATTCAAACTGCTGCACCTAGTGATTTCAGTGCCACACTTACGGAGAGATGCAGAGTTATAAAATATCAGGATTCGCAAGCCCAAACAGAAATGAGTGCAGTGTGGATGAAAGATCCCCCAACAGTTCCAGTAATAGTAGGAGCAATAGATATAATTTAAAAGAATCTACACTCATACTTGGATGTGCTACCAATACATGTAACACCTTATGAATTGCAGGAGGTGACCATTCTGGACATATTGCGGGTGCTGCAAATAGCACTTTTGGCTAACCTCAAAAATTGAAACAGTACTAATTTCATGAACTGTATATCCTGACATAGGAATGAGGTTGATTCTTGTCATAGTATTAGAAACCCAAAAAGATTTGGAGAAATTAAACAGTGATGGATTATGTAATTGTGTACCATGTGTACAGAAATACCAGTGCAAGGAAAAACTCACATATCATGAGAAAACTCACAGTAGTGAAACAGCATCTTAGAAAATGAAGTTTATATCACATGGGATCACCCATTACCAACTGTTCAAATGATAGAGGCTAGAAAACCGGCTGTAGTTGTCCATGTAGAGAAGGCAACAGTAGCATTGATCATTGAAATCGCCACACCCAGTGACTGCAGCGTGTTGTGTACAGAGAGACACAAAGTCATAAAATATCAGGATCTGTGGGCAGAAACGACAGCAGTGTGGAAGAAAGGTACCCAGATAGTTCCAGTAATAGTAGGAGCAACGGGTGTTTTAAAACAAATCTATAATTGCATTTAGATACGTTACCAGTCCATGTAACCCCATGCGAATTGCAGGAGTCATCGTTACTGGGCACATTGAAGGTGCTGCAAAGAGCACTTTTGGCTGACATCAAAGATTAAAACAATACTAATTTCCTAAACTTTAATTTCACTTGACGTAGGAATGGGGTCCTTTCCCATCATGGTATTAGAAACCCAAAAGGTTAGGAGAAATTTAAAAGGGCAAAAAAGAATATAAGTATGGCAGGGATAGATTACCAAAAATATTTCACAGCATCCCATATTCATGGATAAAGGACTACTATAAGCATAAAAGATATACCCTATATTGATCAGTTTCATTGCAGCGACCATGAGAAAGTGGCAGACTACTTTGCTGCTAAGCCATGGTAAAGGGCAAACTATTATCCTAGGGATTCAAAATTGAAAGAGGGATATTCCAGCCTGATTCTTTGTCATCACTGTTTTGTCTTGCCCTTAAATCCTAAAGCTGTTTACTTAACAGGGCAATAAAAGAAAGTCATGGAGAAAGGATCATTTGTTAAAAGTCATAGTGGAGAACTGAGAAAAGGGGAAGAATCTAAGTATGGTATGGACTGACTACAAAAAAGCATTTGACAGTATCCCATATTCATTGATGAGTGCTTAAAAGTGTATGATATACCCTACGCTGAGAAAGTATATCACAGATGGTATGAAATAGTGCAAACCACTTTACAGTTAATCCATGATCAAGGACAAATTTTTATTCCAGGGATAAAAGTCCAAAGGGGCATATTCCAGGGTGACTCTCTATCACCATTGCTCTTTTGCCTTGCCCTTAACCCATTAAGTTGTCTGCTTAGATTAGGTCACGGCTATAATTTGGCACCTAAAAACAACAGTGTCTCATCTTTCTTTGTTAATTTAAAACTGTATAGTTCATCAGATGAGGAACTTAAGCACATCTGCAAGTTGTCAAAACTTTTTCAGATAGTGTAAGAATGTCATTTGGTGTTGAAAATGTGCAAAAGCAACATTTAGAACAGGAAAGTTGCAGTACCCAGAAAACATCAGCCTGGGACAGGAATGTAATATAGTTGAACAAGACCATGATTATTTGGGAATTGAAAGATCAACAATAAAACGTGAACAAATACAAATAAAACTTGGTATGGAATATTTTAGAATACATCAATTCTGAAAGCAGTGTTGACATCTAAGAACAAAATCCAAGCTATAAACCAATTTTCTCTTCTTGTCTTAACTTACAGTTTTGAAGTGACTGACTGGCCTCAAAAGGTGTTGGGTAGATTAGACAGGAAAACAAGGAGGACACTTCATGCTCATCATATGATTTATAAAAATCGGTGCATACCAAGATTATATGTTCCCTGTTCCGAAGGACGTATGGGCCTCCTTGAAATTGATTATATGTATAGCTCTGCAATCGTGAGACTGTATGCATATCTGCTGACCTCACAAGATCCAAACATAATGAAAGTTTTGAAACGTGAGAAGAACAAATTTAAAATGACTTCACTTCTTAGTCTAGCAAAAGCATATCAGTGTCAACGGGAATGGAAATCAAACCAGAAGTAGATAAATATCAGGCAGCAACTGAATGTGCCAATGTGCCAAAAACTAAAGAATATAAGGTGAAGAATCAGATGAGAAGGCAGGAAATGTGGAAAATGCATAAGTATAGTTGCAAGTATAGAAATCTCCTGGAAAAAACCTCATGCTGATCAGGATCAAATGCAGGAATGGTTGAGGAGAGGCAAATTCAAAGCAAAAGATGAAAGGTTAATATTGACGGCCCAAGATGGTGAGTTACTTACCCATTGGTTTACAGAGTCCATTGAACATCTGGGAGAAACAGATGAATGTAGGTTTTGTAAAACGTAATGGGAAACAGTTGCACACCTTGTTGCTGGTTGTAACGTACTAATGTCAGAAGGACGGTGTACTGAAAGGCATAATAATGTGGTAAGATTGTTGCATTGTCGATTGTGCAAACATGATAATATCGAAGTAGCTGAAAAACATTGGAAACACGAGCCACAAAGCATTATATAAAATGATGTTTATATCCCATGGGATCACTCATTGCCAACAGTTCAAACAGTAGATGTGAGAAAACTAGATATAGTAGTCCAGGAAAAGAAGACAGAAGTAGCATTGATCATTGAAATTGCTACATCCAGTGATTACAGTGTGTTATGTACAGAGAGCCACAAAGTCATAAAATACCAGGATTTGCAGGCAGAAATAAGGGCAATGTGGAAGAGATACCCAGGCAGTTCCAGTAGTAATAGGAGCAACAGGTCTTATAAAAATAATTTACAGTATTATTTAGATATGTTACTAGTACGTGTAACTCTATATTAATTGCAGGAGTCAGTTCTTGGCTCATTGCAATTGCTGTGAAGAGCACGTTTGGCTGACATCAAAGACTGAAATAATACTAATTTCATGAACTTTGATCATACTTAAAAACTTAGTAATGGAGTTCATTCCCATCATGCTGTTAGAAACCCCACAGTCTTGCAGAAATTAAAAGAACAAAACAATAATATATATATATATATATATATATAAGTATGCCATGGATAAATTATGAAAAAGTTTGACAGTATCCCACATTCGTGGATAAAGGAGTGCATACTAATATGCAAGATACCCCCTTGCATTCCGTTACATTACGACCATGAAACAGCGGCAAATCACTTTGCTACCAAGCCATGACAAAGGTCACATAATTATCCCAGAGATTAAAAATTGGAAAGGGATATTCCAGGGTGATTCTTTGTCATCACTCTTGTTTTGTCTTGCCCTTAATGTATTAAACTGTTTACTTAACATATTAGGTCATGGTTACAAGTTGCTTCCCACAAAGCAAATTTGCTTAAAGATTTTTCATCTATTTTTTTGTGGATGACTTAAAGCTGTGTAGTTCTTTAGTTGAGGAGTTGAAAGTACAACTGCAAGGGGTTAAAACTTTCTCAGGTGATAGAACGACATTTGGTCTTGATAAATTGGTAAAAGCAATGTTTAAAGCAGGAAAGTTTCAGTACCAAGAAAATATTCTAGGATATGAATGTGTTAGAGAGGAACATAAGCAGGAAGGAGTATACAAATATTTGCAAATTGATGAAGGATCGGCAGTAAAACAGGAACAAGTGTAAGTAAAACTCCATAAGGAATCCTTCAAACACTAAAAACTAAAATTGAAAATCGCCTTGACATGTAGAAATAAAATCAGAGGTATAAACCACAGACAGAAAAACAAGAAAAATGCTTCATGCATATCAAATGATGTATAAAAATAAGTGGATAGCAAGAGTATATATTCCATGCTGTGAAAGAGGTATGGGTCTCCTCGAAAGTGATTACATGTATAGTCAGGGACTGTATACATATGTTTACCTCCTCAGATCCAAGCATATTGAAAGTTCTACACCATGAGTAGAGGGAGGTCTAAGATGACTTTTCTGCTTTATTTAGCTGAAGCATTAAGGTGGGAAGTGTGAATGGAAAACAGAAGTAGACAAATACAGACAGGAGCTGAATTTGCCAAAAAAACAAAAGAAAGGATATGAGGAGAAAGAAAGAAAGACTAGAATGAAAGAAATATGGGGAAAGCTATGAATACAGTGGCAATTATAAAGATCTCCTGGAGCAACCAATCAGGATGTGATACAGGAATGGTTTAAGGAGAAGCAAGTTGAAACCAAAGGATGAGAGGTTAATAATGGCAGCCTATGATAGTGGACTACATACTCGTTGGTTTACAAAGTTCATGGAATATGTGGGAGAAACGGACCTTGTTGCTGGGTTTGGTTCCTCATGGCAGAGGGCCTGTACACTGAAAGGCACAATAATGTGGCAAGATTGTTGCATTGGGGATTGCGCTAACACTGCAGTGTAGAAGCAGCTGGAAAGCATTGGAAACATGAAATTCTGTGGTGTTAACGGTTTGCACTCTGAACTCTTAATCTAGCAGTCTAAGTTCAAATCTCAGTGGAAGCTGCTGCATTCTTGGTTTTGCCATTTAAAAAGTTCTTTGTGGCACAAGATATGAGTGAAGTGAGCTTAGAGAAATAAAACAGGTGATGCAGAATTGAGATCCAGTTAAGTGATGTGAAACAAGGCATTATAGAGAATGATTAACTGTACACCACATGGTATCAGCCATTACCAAAAGTTCAAAAAACAGATGCGAGAACAACAGATATTTTTCTCTCTTTATGATGAACTAGTATAACATTGATCCTTGATATTGCTACAACTAACAATTAGTGTCTTGTATACAGAGAGACAAAGTAATAAAATATGAAGATTTGCTGGCAAAACCCAAATCAATGTGGAAAAAGGATACCCAGACAGTTCTTGTAGTAGTAGAAGTAATGGGTTTAATAAGAATCTACAGTTTTATTTAGATATGCTACAAATACAAGCAACTCCATACGAGTTGCAGGAGGAGTCAATTTTCGGGCATATTTCTGGTGCTGCGAAGACCACTTTTGGCTAACATCAAAATTTCGCTCTGATTAAAACACGACAAACCATAAAGAAAATGGGTCTGTGTCAGGAAAAGCAACCAGAACCTTAAACTCTACTGACAGACCTTGTCCCACAGTAAAATGAGCAAACAAAAATGTCCATAAAATGAAGAGTTTATTATAATTGTAAATATATTTTTTTCAGTTTTTCAGTTAAGCTCTTTCATCCCATATGGGACTTCATCAGAACTTTGTTTCTAACATACACTGTTTAAATACATAATTAAAAAAATCACACGACCGTTAAACTCATTAGGTAGGCTCAAGTGATTAAACTCTAAAACACAACCAATAAATACAAAAAAGCAACATTCTGTAAATGTTAATTCACAAATTATATTTAGTGAATTAAAAGATAAAAAATAAATATTAAAGGTATAATTTAGGTGCTCAAAGTTGGGCACTTTTTAGTGAGACCATATCATTTAGACGTAAGGGTTCACTTCATTAAACCTTAATTGCCACAAGAGTTCACAATATTCTTATGCATATTCCTGGGACCACCTCTGGGAATCCATGAAACTTGATCTAGCAAAAAAAAATAAAATACGTTCTTCTTGCAACCTGAATTGTTTCTAAAAAGAGCATTAGATTCTTAGTGTTAATGTCATTCCAATTTTACTTTAATTTTTTTCCATGTAAAAACCCAAGCAAGAATGAAAAAATGCAAAGTAGACTACCCCCTTACTGTTGGTCAAAATATGAAGAAAAAAAATCCTATAATTATAATTGCAATAATTTTTTCCCTTCAAAAATATGTCTGCAATGCACGCAGGCTCTACATTTAGTGATACCTGCTTTAGATAAAAGTCTGCTACCTTGTACCATAATTACTGCCTTTTTCAAATCTCTCTTTAATATGAAGGCTTGAAGAAACTAAAATGTCACACAAAGATTTTTTTTGTCTAATGTATTCCAGTGTTTATTTTTAAGTGGTAACACCACTTCTTTACAATATTTAATAACTAAACTATTTTCGTATCCAGTGTGATCACCTGTAATATCAAGGGAGACATAATTATGCTGCAATCCAATCCCAAAATGGGTTTGTATTTTTAATTTCTACCATTTAAAATCTCATCCTTGGTGTCAGGTAACCTCTATCCATAAACCTATCAAACTTTGAAATTCCATAATAAAAACACTGTTGCCAAAAATAATTCTAGCCAGTCTAACCAGTGTCCCTTGACCAAACTCTTTCTGTTTGTATGGGTGATTATTCTCGAAATTAAGGTAACTATTTGAAAAGGTAGATTTTCTCACTAAACTAAAATATTTACTTAAAATGACACCCAAGTTAATATTAGAATCTGATAATTGATAAGTGAATCGTAAAAAATTAGTAGTAGAATTGATGTAAAAGAAATTCCATTAACTGCTCTAAATCGCCTTTCCAAATGATACATATGTCATCCAAGAAATGTAACATTATACTGAAAACATGGGATACAAATTATTTTCTGCTCTGTGGCACATAACTGCATCAAGCATATAAGGAGCACCCATTGCCACTCCACTTATTTGTTTGAAATATTCACCCTCAAAGAAATTATTCTCCAAAATAATCTCCATAAAGGAAATAATGACATTGATCTCCTTATTGGATACATTGAAATACTAGCTTAGCCTTTCCAGCTCCATGTGGTGTACAAGAAAAAAGGTCATCAACATCAATTGTAATTGCATACCAGTTGGGATGGAGAAATTCTGCCTTTACTTGCTCGAAAAATCCCACTAGTCTCTAAGGATGTAGTATATTGTGTCATGGGCTGCTTCACTATTTTATCTACTTGGAAAGCTAAGGGGTGAGTTTTTGAACCACTGGCCACTGTAATAGGTCAAAACTGAGGATCACAAACATCCCAATGGACTTGGTACCAGACAAACTGGGAGTAATAGAATGTTGGACATGTAAAAGTCTATATAGATTGTGATCTATTATACCTTGAGTAACCAAGTCATTAAAGAACAAGTCAATTTTTTATGCACTTTGATTTCATTTTTTAATATTCTACAATATTGATCTTCATTACTGAGCAGGTGAAACATTCTACTAGAGGTACTCAAAGGTAGATGCATTGTACTCATGAAGACCATTACCAGGTTTCATAACCCTGATTATGGAATTACTAGTGAGTTCTTTCAATAAGAGTCTTCCTTTGACACATTATATAACTGAAATCTATAAGGTAGTGAAAATAATGGTCATATATTGTGTAAAGGTTTTCTCAAGTAGCAACAACAAAGGGTGAAGGGGACAGTTAAATCTACTCTCTCTAACTAAATTTTGAGGAGAGATAAAATCAGAGGGCATTCCTATGTTACTGGGGGCATGAAACAAGGAGAAATGTAATTTTCTAACATAGAGCTTAAAATCATTAATGAGCTCACCATGGTTTGTTTGTCCTGAATATGAAAGTAAATCCTTTGCTGAGTAAATCAAAATATCTTTAATCAAGAGACAAGTCGGTGTAATTACAAATGTGAAATCTTTTATAGGTGGTTACTGCCATAGAATCAAGTTTATTACTTGTCCTGATGACATATGGACCCTCGGGGGGGGGGGGGGTGAGTAGAGCTACCAAATGATGGCATATTTAGGGAAGCAGGAGGACTACATCTAGTTCCATCTCCCCCTCCCTCTGATCTTGGTCGTGTGTTCCATAACATTTAAATTTTCCTGGTGGCACAAATCTTTCATTTCTGCTAGTCTCCTCCATAAATGTTGGGTGGAGGGGGGTGTAAAAAAAAATCACCACCCCCATTCTCATAAACTTGTTCTTCAGAAGTGCAGATACCAACAGAGTCACTAAATCATTTTGACAGTGGATAGGCTAGTTTATTTTTATATTCATGCTCATCTCTATAAACTCTGCTGCTTCCTTTCTAAATTAGCACTAACAGATTTATCTGTTCTCTTGACAATCTCTTGAAAACATACACTGTTTGGTTCAGACAGTAAGTCATTGTGTAAACAGTCATTGAGACGGTCAGATTCACCTATCAGTTTTTGTTTTTGCTTTTCATTATCATTAATTAAAAGCCTAATGACACTAAAACCATCTTTTTCAAAGATGTTCTTCATCTCACATTGCTGCAGTCCTTACACTTGGGTAGTCCGCTGTCCTCGGTCGGCCCGAATATCAAAGTATTAGGCTGACGTCGGTCAAGGCGCTTAAGACTGACATCAGGACGTCAGAGTACAAATGCGCATGACCGACGTCATATCCTCAGTCTTTTTTGCCGCATGGTCCGATGCAGAAGCAGCGTTGCAAGTGCCGTTCGGCGTTCTGAAATTTTTCGAATTCGGAGTTTCAGACCGAGTCAAAGTTGGCTAAGTACCCCGTTGGGGAATATTTTAGTTTTTCTTGCCTCAGTGGTTTACCGGATGTCAGAAAAAGTGAATAACTGTATTTCTTGTGGGAAGCAGATACCGCATAGAGATTATCATACTTTGTGTATTCCTTGTTTGGGGCCTGAGCACGACGTTGTTGGGTGTCGCTTTTGTGCTAGGTTTAATAAGCGCACTATTGCGAAGGTTAGATTGTGCCAGGTTGGTCTTCGGAAGCGGTGCAATTACAATATGCCGCCGGATGCTCCGGCGCCGCTTCTTCAAGAAGCGCAAAGACAAAGCGGCTAAACCCGGCAAGAAGAGTCGTCCGTCGGACGCCGGTTCTTTGAGGCGTCAGTGGAACCGGTGGTTCCACCGAGGCTTCTCTGGAGTCCCAGGGGAGACTTTGATATTGCAGGATGTGGCCTCTCAGGAGGCAGGTCAGGCTGAAGGGGCTTCTCAGGTTACTGTACTCCCCTCCCTTCCTAGGGTGGTTAGGCCCTCTCCTTCTGTTTCCAAGGCTTCTCCCAGAGGCAGGCCAGGTTTAGCTTCTGTTGGTGTCACTCCTAGTTCTTCAGGATCTGTGCCCAAGAAGCACATGCTCAAAATGGCAGAAGATTTAATTACTTTGATTAGAGGTTTTTTGCCCCCTCCTGATAAGAGGCCTAGGGTGGAACCAGAGTTGGGGAGTTTTGAGCAGGTTTCGGATGTTTCAGAGTCTTCGGCTGAAGACTTGCAGGAGTATTCTCCTTATTCTGATTCTGATGTGGATGATTCTACTCCTTCTGCTTCTCCTCCAGAGGATTTTTCTTTTTCAGAGACTCTTCATTCTATGAGGGAACATTTTAAGTGGGAAGGTCAGGACTTCTCTGATTCCAGGAAAAGGCTTAGGGAATTTTTGCTTTTACCCCAGCATAGGCCTTTGGCTATTCCTCCTGTTCTGGATGTTGTGGAAGATGTGTTTGCAGAGGCTTCACTTAATCCTGATTCTTTGCCTCCTGCTCCTGTTAAACCGGACAGGTATTACAGGGTGCCTGAAGCTCATAAATATCTGTATAAGAGTCCTAGGGCAGACCCAGAAACAGTTAGTCAGGGACCTAAGGGTGTCAAAGCCTCTGTGGTAAAACATCCGGTTCCTCCAGATAAAGAGGCCAGAGCTTTGGATAGATGGGGAAAGAAAGTCTATACTTCTTCCACCTTAGCTATGAGGGCTTTGAATTGCCAGTTTCACATGTTGAAATATCAAAACTATCTTCTTTCTCAATTGAAGTCTAAGGTAGATGCTCTGGCGGAAGGCATTGAGTGTAAAGAATTACAAGATTTGGTACATGTTTCTGAACAGGTGGGTAAGCATTCTTTACAATGTGGATTTGATGCTGTACAGGCCTCGTCTAGGGTGGCTGCCACTGGGTCAGTTCTTCGCAGGCACGCCTGGCTGAGGGATCAGAACTTATCTGACCATGTTAAAACAAGGATTTTAGATGCTCCTTTACAGTCTGATGTATTGTTTGGTTCACCTGTGGAGGCAGTTTTAAAGAAAATGGAAGACAAGGCTAAGTCTATGCAGACTGTTAAAGATTTTTTGCAAGTTCAGCCTCCGAAGTTTAGTAGGAATTGGCCTGCTAAGGGGTGGACGTACCCTTCTTATGATTCTCAGTCTAGGGGAAGATCTAGACGTGGTAGGGTAGAGCTCAGGGCTCTTTCAGACCTAGAACAGGGAGTTCACCTGCACAGTCTTCGGGTGAGGGCAGGGGCCAGTCCTTTCGTAAACAGGCCCAATGACCTACCTTTTCAGCTGCCAGAGCCTTCTTGTCTGGCAGTACCTTTGGGAGGAAGGTTGGCACTTTTCAAAGAAAATTGGAGTTTAATTACCCAGGACAAATGGGTATTGGATATTATACACCAAGGTTACAGGTTTTATTTCCATACATTGCCTCCTTTCAAGGGCATGCCAGACGTTCCTCCTCAGCAAAGAATAGAGGCTCACAAACAAATTTCTCTGCTGCTGCAAATAGGGGCCATACAGCCGGTCCCTCTGCCAGAAGTAGGCCTAGGATTTTATTCTCGCCTGTTCCTAGTACCAAAGAAGGGGAACACGTGGAGACCAATTTTGGATTTATCTATCCTCAACACTTATCTGGACATTCCCAAGTTCAAAATGTTGACGTTACAACAGCTTTTACCTCTGTTGGGCAAAGATCACTGGATGGTGACTCTGGATCTCAAGGAAGCTTACCTTCATGTGCCTATCAGGCTAAGTTGCAGGAAGTATCTGCGTTTTCGAGCTGGGACTTCTCATTATCAGTTCTCTGCATTGCCCTTTGGCTTATCTACTGCACCCAGAGTGTTCACAAAGGTTCTGGCTCCAGTGATAGCTTTCTTCAGGCTAAAAGGAATACAGATCTATCCTTATTTGGACGATTGCCTGATTCTGGCCAAAGCAAGGGACGAGCTTCTTCATCATTTACAATATGTGATAGCAGTGCTAAGATGCCTGGGGTATTCTGTGAACAAAATAAAGTCCAGTCTAGTACCCTCTCAGGACATGTGCTTTCTGGGTGTGAGACTGAATACAGCATCCCAGATGGCCTTTTTGACCCCGGACAAACAAAAGAATCTTTCCCTTTACTTCCATCAATTGTCTCATCAGTCCAGGCTGACTGCAAGGACAGTCCTTCAAGCCTTGGGGTTCATGGCATCTTGTATTCTGGTGCTTCCCAATGCCAAACTGCATATGAGGAAGCTACAATGGTATCTCAAAATGTATGGACACAGCACTGCCAAGATATGGACACTGTCATTCAGATAATACCTTGCATTCAAAAGGAATTTTTGTGGTGGGCTCAGGAATGTCACCTAAACAAGGGACTCTCTGTGACCCGGCCAGAGGCGAGTCAGATTCTAACGACAGATGCCTCAGACAAAGCTTGGGGAGCTCATCTAAATGGAAAGTGGATACAAGACATGTGGCCTGCCAGACTACAACATCTACATATCAACTTAAAGGAGATGTTAGCAGTCCAATTTGCATTAATGGCTTTCAAGGATTTACTTCTTCCAGGGCAGGTGTTGGTTCTAACAGACAGCACAACTGTCATGTGGTACATCAACAAGCAAGGGGGAACACATTCTTATCCTCTATGTAGGCAAGCAATGATTTTGTGGGAGACTGCTCTCAGTTTACAGCTCAATCTTCAGGCAAGGTTTCTGCCGGGAGCACAGAACTCCTTAGCAGATGTGTTGAGCAGACGAATTATGGATCCCCACGAGTGGAAATTGGATCCTCATGTGTTTCAGAAATTGACAGTGTCATGGGGAACTCCAGACATAGATCTGTTCGCTTCTCCACTAAACTACCAGCTGCCAAAGTTTTGCACAAAAAGGTTTCATCCCACAGCTTGGAAAGTGGATGCTCTTTCTTTCAATTGGAGCAATCTTCATGTGTATGCCTTTCCACCTCTGCCTCTCCTCCCAAAGGTACTCCTAAAGGTCAGACAGGACAAGCCAAAGATGATTCTAATAGCTCCAGATTGGCCTCAACAGCACTGGTACCCATTACTGAGAAGTCTGGTTCGGGAGCCTCCATGGCCTTTGCCTTCGATTCCACACCTGCTGTCTCAAGAGAACAGTCATTTACTAAATGTCAAACTTCACTCTCTTCACCTAACAGCCTGGCATATTCTGTTTTAAACCCTGGAGGGTCTCAGCTTCCGCAGCAAGTTTTGAATGTTATTTTGGAGGCCAGAAGGCCTAGTACAAGGAAAGTATACGCAGATAAATGGAAGAGATTTTTATTTTGGAGTGCAGCAAAGGAATTTGATGTTGCTAAGCCTAATTTAAGTGTGGCTCTTCAATATCTTGCTGAGTTACTGGACAAAGGTTTGTCCTTCTCTTCTATTAAGATTCATGCTGCAGCAATTTCTGCTCACTATGACTGTGACCCACCATTGTTTTCTCATCCTTTGTTTAAGCAATTCCTCAGAGGGGCAAAGAATATAAGACCCAGCGTAGAGCTCCTACTCCTGCTTGGGATCTCAATTTTGTGTTGGAGAAACTCACTCTACAACCTTTTGAGCCTGCAGCTACTGCCGAGTTGAAATACTTATCATGGAAGACTGCTTTTTTGTTGGCCATTACCTCTGCGAGAAGGGTTTCTGAATTACAGGCCCTTATGGCAGTTGAGCCTTTCTTAATTTTCCATAAGGATAGGGTATCTTTACGTACTAATCCTTCCTTTATGCCTAAGGTGGTTTCTAGTGTGGCTTTAAACCAAACTATTCATTTGCCTACTTTTATGCAAACCCCAAAATAAAGGGGAAAAGATTTTGCACACCTTGGATATACACAGGCAGTTGCGATATTATTTGAGTAGAACTAAAGGGTTCAGGCAGTCTCAGCAGTTGTTTGTTTCTTTTGCTTTGGGTTCTCAGGGCAAGCCTGTGTCAAAACAAACTATTTCTAAGTGGATTGGGTTTTGTATTGCTTTCTGTTATTCCCATCATGGTAAGGAGGTTCCAGCTGGGATTAGGCCTCATTCCACTAGAGCTACTGCCACTTCTACAGCTTTTTTAAGGGGGGTGGCAACTAAAGATATTTTGGAGGCAGCTACTTGGAGTTCAGTGCATACTTTCACTAAGCATTACCACCTTCCACTTTACTCTAAATCTAGGGCTGGGTTTGCCACTGCTATTTTACAGGGCATTTTGGCAGCTCCTACTGCTTTATAGTTTTGCCATCCTCCCTTACCTCTGCTTTGGGATTCTACCCAAGTGTAAGGACTGCAGCAATGTGAGATGAAGAACATAGTACAGTTTTGTACCTACCATAAATGTAGATGTTCGAAGATCCACACTGCTGCAGTCCAATTTACCCTCCCTCCTTCCCCTCTGTTGTTAGAGGCGGTTGTGTGGTTTGGGTTGTAAATATTGTGCATATTGTATATATATATTGTTCATATGTTTAGTGCAAGGGTGGTTGGTTGTTTTTTGCTGTCTTTTGGTTTTGACCTTTCTGTTTAGGGTCTTCTGACATCTGGGGCAAGAAAAGACTGAGGATATGACGTCGGTCATGCGCATTTGTACTCTGACATCCTGATGTCAGTCTTAAGTGCCTTGACCGACATCAGCCTAATACTTTGATATTCGGGCCGACCGAGGACAGCGGACTACCCAAGTGTAAGGACTGCAGCAATGTGGATCTTCGAACATCTACATTTATGGTAGGTACAAAACTGTACTTTTTAATTAGGTCACTTTTGTTGGGAAGTTTGTAGAGTCTCAGCCCTTTCGGTACAGTCTTAATGGAAAGGCAATGCTTAAGATAAATATTAACTTGTAAGGATTTGAATTTAAAAAGTTTATTTTCAAATAATGCGAGTAGAGTCAAAATTCTTACTGTGGGATTCCACTTCAGCCGAGTGAAATAAAAAGTCCCAATTCAGCCATGCATTAAAATCATATTCTTGCACAGGAACATTGAGTCTCCAAAACTGTGTTGATCGTTCTGGTTCATTATTAATAGAATCAGTAGCTTTAGGAATAGAAATCGGCTCTCCTTGTTACCTAGAATCAAAGTTCTCACCAGATGTACGCAATAATACAGACGCATAGGTTGGCTGAGAAACTGAACCTGGAATATTAATAGAAGACAAAGAATATGGACGTTCTCGTATTTCATTGACTTTGAATGTACCAACTGTCCTGGATCCAGTAGGGGGTTTTGGCATTCCTCCTCATTTGTACAGATCTGTACAGTGTTGTCTAAGCAATTAAATCATCCTAATCAGTTTGATAATTGGAGAAATAATCTTTATCTTATGCCTTACTACTGTGACCATCCTCATTGTTATTGAAATTAGAAACTGAATTATCTGGTATCTGCTCAAATAATTCTGGGGAAGACATGTTCACACTACGATTAAAAGATCATGAACCAAAATAATGGGGCTGTGTCAGGAAAAAGAACCTAAACCAAAAACTGTATTGGCAGAACTTGCCCCACAGTAATCTGTGAATTAATATTTATGGAATGATGCTTTTTTTGTTTTTATTGTCTTTTTAGAGTTTGATTGAGCCTACCTAATGAGTTTAATGGGCATGTGTGTTTTTTAAGTATATATTTAAACAACAGTGTATGTTTGAAATCCAGTTCCGAAGTCCCATGCTGGACGAAAGCACTTGACTGGAAAACATTTACAGTTACAGTAAACTCTTCGTTTTTTGAATGTATGGTTCTTTGCTCATTTTACCCTGGGGCAATGTCTGCCTGTACAGTTTTTGGTTTCACATCAAAAGTTTGAAAATATTAATTTCATGAACTTTTAACAATACCTAGACTTACAAATGGCATCCATTCCCATTATGGTATTAGAAACTCAAAAGACTGGATAAATTAAACCAGGGAACAGCAATACAAAAGGAGCACTCTTGGCAAATGTCATAGAGTGAAATAGTTCAGATTTCACTAACTTAAAAAAAGCCAAAATCTAGGAGTGGTGTCCATTTCATTTGCGGTATTAAAAGTATTAACTTTTGAATTAATTAAAGAGGAAGGCATAGGACCCTGCCAAACAACACAAAGATAAATCGTGGGTGAAAGCAATTAAAGGAAAAAACTTAGATGTTCTGATGCATAGGTCATAGACTTACTGCCAAGAAGATGAAGACAAGGTAGCTAATCCTCCCAGATGGAGATTTCTGTGTCCAGCTGTTGCACAGTGCTGCTCATGAAAACATTAACTTATCTGCAGTATGATTGAAGTTTGAATATAAATTGTAGATATACAGACCCTGAAATGATGATAGGCTAGTTAGCAATGTGGAAAACCATTATTTTTAAAAGTCAGTCTGCTGGCCATGCTAAGATCTGTAAACCAGTAGCTGTCCAAGAGCATATAAGCTATATAAATGAAATGAAGCAGAGAGCGTCTGTATTCATTTAGGTAAAAATTCAGTCACAGCAATATGACAGAAGGACAATAAGAAAAGAATCATATAGAACCAGACGTAATCTGCTGCAAAACAGTACCACAATAGAGAGCTTAAAAAGGGCTAAGGAATATAGAATGATGGATAGATTACAGAAAAAAAGTTGTAAACATCCCACATCGCTGAATGACTGACAGATTATCGATGTTTAGATTTCTCCACACATTCATAAATTTATATTGCAATTAAAGTAGCATGCTGTTTCACAGCTGAGTCCTAAAAGGGAACAAATTGCTAACCTAGGTATAAAAGTGAGCTGTGAGATATGTAAGGGTGATTCTTTTTGCCATTGCTATTTTGCCATCTTTTCATTACATTAAGCTGTTTAGTTAGACTACACTATGCATGCAGTTAGACTTCAAGAAAACTGTCCCGTTGAATGACATCTCTTCTCATCTTTTTGAGGGTGATATAAAACTGTATCTTATTTGACAAGCAGCTCATGGTGCAAATACAAGTGGTTAAAACCTTGTCAGATAATATATGAATGCCATTTGGCCTTGATAAAGGTGCAGAAGTAATATTTATAACAGAAGTAATATTTATAACAGACAAATTGAGGCAACAAAGCACAAGAATTTTGGGAGAAGGCTGTGATATAAATGTATTGAAACAGGAGTGAATGTTAACTATGTGGGAATAGAGGATTTGTCATCGATACATCATGAACAAATGAGGACAAAGCTTATTAAAGATTATTAGTAGACTGATGCTAATAATGAACATTTATTTATTATTATTTATTTTATTCACATTTGTTGAACAGGAAAGTCCACTGGGCCACTGACCCATTTTCAGTGGAGGCCCGGGGAGAAAAGCTCCACGGTAGTACACTCAAAAAAACATTAAGACATTTTGAGTTTTAAAAACACATTTGCACATTATGTACCATAATGGTAGTACATTCAATATAAATACCGTACACAATTCACATTATATACTGTAATGGTAGTACATTCAATATAGTACATTAAGAGAACATATTCATAGTTCCATCTTCAGATAAAAATTCACAGAAGGTTTCAAGCAAAGGAGAGAGTTAAACCAATGAGAAAAAGGGCTGATGTGATAGTGATTTAAGTTGCGAGTGTCACATAGGATAGTGTAGCAAGAGGTAGGGGGAAGGAGGGAAAAGTCAGGCAGTAGGGCAGCAATATGTACAGAGGTTAGTTGAGATTGCCGTATAGGATGGTTTAGCATGAGGTGGGGAGGCTATGGAGGTTTAGTTGTGCAGTGACAGGATAAGTTATTTTGGTAGTGTAGTTTGAGTGATGATTTAAAGAGTTTAGAAGATTCCATTAGATTTATATGGGAGGGTAATTTGTTCCAAAGTTTTGCTATATTATAGGAGTGTAGACTTTGTCCAGCTCTTTTGTTAGGTTTTATGACCTTTATTAGTTGTTCCTGAGATGATCTAAGTGACCAAGCAGGGTTGTAAGTTTGTACAATTGGTGAAGTGGTGGGCAGAGGTGGGGTCTGAAAATTAATTTATGTGCTAGTGTTAGCTGGATATATGAAAGATGGCTTGAGAATTCAAGCCAGTTGAGTTCTGCATTTGCTTCACAGTGGTGGGTACGGTTTTGTTTTCCTGAGGCAAATTTAGCTATTTTATAATAGCAGGATTGCAGTTTATTCCTAAGGGATGTGAGTAGATTGGTGAAGATAGCATTTCCGTATAGAAGGGGAGGGAGGAGAAGGGTATTTACTAGTTTAGCTTTAGTTTGATTGTTGAGGTATAATTTGTGCCTATACAGTTTGCCTAATTTGAAGTGTACCTTTTTTATTGTGTTATGAATATGTGGTTCAAAGGTAAGTTTGTCATCTATTGTTATACCTAATAGTTTGGCAGTTTATTTCTATTTTAATTCTATCTTTAGAAAAAATCTTAGTCTGTGTTAGGTGGTTTTGGAGTGAATAGGAGTAGTTTTGTTTTGTTTTTTGGTGTTTAGTAGTAGCTGATAATTATTTAGCCAGGTTTCTGTTGAAGTAAAAGCTTTTTGGGTTATATTGAGACGGTCAGAGAAGTTATTGGCTGAAGAAAGTGTCGAATCATCAGCATATTGGATCCACTTACCTAGTAGAGAGACTTTGTAAAGGTCATTGATAAATATATTGAAAAGTAGTGGCCCTAGAATGGAACCCTGAGGGACTCCTATGTTTTTTTTGATAGGTATATTGCACATTTTGCCATTTTATGGACTGTTCCTGTTATTGAGGTAGGAGATGAACCATTTGACAGAATTGGGGGAACTTCCTAGTTTTGATATTTGGTACAATAGTTTGTTATGTGATACTGTGTTGAAAGCTTTTGACAGGTCTAGTAAAATTACTGAGGTATAGAGACCAGTGTCAAGGGCTTTGTTGACAGTATCGGTGAAAGAGAGCAGGGCTGTAATTGTGCTATTTGCTGGGCGGAAGCCATGTTTGGGAGAGAGAAGCTCATTGTCTAGGAAGTGTTTAAGTAATTGAGTATGTACACATTTTTCTAATATTTTTGATAGTGGCAAAAGTATTGAAATTGGGCAGTAGTTTGACAAGTCATGGGAGGTTCCATCTTTATGTAGTGGGTAATATATTTTTTTCCCTAAGTTTGGGACATAGCATTCCGAGAGAGATTGATTTATTAGTATAATGATTGGGTATGCAATTGCACTTGATGCTAGTTTTAAACATTCAGGGATGGGGGGGTTGTCCGCAGAGAGAGAGAGAGAGATCAGGGTTTAAGTTTATTGAGAAGTTTGCATATTTGTGAGGTAGGAATGGGTTTGATGGAGAACAAAGGTGTTGTTGGATTATTAATGCAAGAGTCTAGCGTAGGTGAAGTTTTATTATTATGTGAGGAGTTTGTTGTAGGGTCTTTTATTAGGTTTGGAATAGTAGTAATGAAATGGGTGTTAAAATCATGAGAGATTTGCTGTGGGCTTTTGTCAGGTGTTGGGGATCGGTTTTGTGGTATGCCAGGATTAAGTAATGTGGAAACTGATTTCCAAAACTTATTAGGGTTGTTTGTTGTGGATAGCTGCGAGGAAAAGTAGCTTTTCTTATCTTGTATAACTAGTTTTTTTTGCAATTGTTTTTGGAGTTGCTTATAGGCAAGTTCAGTTTGTTTAGTTTTACATTTTTGCCACTGTTTCCATGCTTTATCTCTATGGAGGAGGTTTTGTTTTGTTGATTTAGTTAGCCAAGGGGCATTGTTAGCCTTGGTACATTTGGTTCGAGTAAGGGCTAAGCTATTTAGTGTGTCCAGAAAGAGTTTGTTGAAATAGTTAATGGCATCATCCAGGGGGAGCAATTTTAGTAGGAGACAATTTGGGGATTTTAGGATACTTAGATGTATCTGGGTCAAAGTGAGAGAGATTTCTGGATGTTTTGTAGGTATGCTTTGATATTTGAAGGTGGGCCCTATGGGTGAATGCTGAGAGGTGGACACTTAGTATATCAGGTAAGGTGCCTGAGTTGGAATAATTTTGTGGGTGAGATACTAATATCCAGTCTAGGGTGGGTTCTGATCCAGTAGATAGGCCGTGGGTAGGAGTTGTAATGAGCTGTGTGAAGCTATGTAGGTTTATGCTATTGACTGAAGAATTGGTTGTTAGGTTTAGCCAATTAATTTTTGTATCTCCTAGAATTATGGTTTCCTGCAAGATGTTTTGGTTTGCCCATGATAAAAAGTCCTCAAGGCGGGGGATATTTTGCCCTGGTAGGATGTAGATTACTGCTATAATTATACGTTTGTTGTTATTGATTTGAAGGGAAGTTGGTAAGATTTCTAGATTGCCAAAAGTGGGGAGGGTTGGGATAGATTGTTATCTTAAGGCTTTGATTGTAGATTAGTGTTACGCCACCACCTTTTTTGTGGAGTCTTATCAGCACAAAGTATGTTGTACCCTGGAGAAAGAATTTCAGTATCGGCAATATGAGGTTTTAGCCATGTTTCTGTTACTGCTACAATACTTGGGGTGTGATTGGATAGCCATGCATGGATCTCAGTAATTTTGTTACATATGCTACATGTGTTTGTTACCAGTTGAAGCTGCAGGCTTTTTGGGGTGGTTGAAGATATAGGGCCAGGGTTAGGGTGGATGTCTCCACATTGTGTGAGAGAGGAGAAGGTGAATAACAGCAATGGTGTCATTTTTATAGGATAGTGGTTTAGGAAGATTAGTGTTGTTTAATTTGAGTTTGGATTGGGTATGGAAATGTTTTGTGTAGGGTGTATACGTTGTGTAGGAATAAGGAGGGTGAGGTGTTTGAATAGCTGTTTCTGCTAAGAGACAGTGGAAGGGTTTGTGTAATAGCTCTTGGAGTTAGTGATTGTAAGGTGGAATATGTAGTGGTAGTTAGGGTTAATAAAGTTAGAGATGTAAGGAGGGTAGGAATAAGAATGATGTATGTTGTGGCAGGGCATTTTCTATGGAGAGCAGCTATAAATGTGTTTGGAAAATAGGAGTAGAGCTGGGGTGTGTGAGCTGATTGGTTTACAGTTCTTGCCTTGACATGTAGAAATAAAGTTCAAGCTATAAATCCACTTGCAGACTCTGATCTGTCTTGTACCTTTGGAATGAATGTTTCATAAGAAAGTACATAAAAAGTGTGCTGGATTAATTGTCCCATTTTGAACAAGGCATGAGTTTTCCTGAAATTGACTGTATGTTGATTTGAAGTTATGGGACTGCATGCATAGTTGTTCTCAAACTCAGTGAACAATCAGAAGCATGCAATTATTGTGGCAAGTGTAGAGAACTGCTGGAAAAAAAATACATGTTGATTCACATTTGATAGATGAATGACTAAACCAAGGTAAATTTAAACCAAAACTGAAGGTTTAATAATAGCAGGTCAATGTAGTGGATTATTACATGTTGGTTTACAAAATCTGTAAGAAAAGTGACAAAGACAAATGTAGGTGTTGTAGTACAGAACTAGAAACATTTGCACATTTTGTTCTTTTTTATGATCTGGCTGAGGGCCTCTACTTTGAAAGCTACAGCAGTGTGGCAAGATTGTTACACTCAGCATTTTGCAACCACTGAAACATATAGGTAGCTGAGAAGCATTGGAAACATGAGCCACAAAGAATTACAGGTAATGGAGAAGCAGTCATCGGACAGGATCATGCATTACCCTTAAGAAAGAAAGTAGACACAAAAATCCAGATATATTACAGTTGAAAAGGACAAAAGTAGCATAAATTACTAAATATCTCCAACTATTGGCTACAGTGCCCTGCATACTGAAAAATGTATAAAAATACCAGGATTTGCAAGCAGAAAGTTGTGCATTGTGGAATAAAGACACCCAGATAGTTCCAGTAGTAGTAGTAGCAATAGGGCTAATTAAAAATTATTTAAAAATAAATGCTTACATGTTATCAGTATAAAAAATCCATATGAACTCCAGAAGGTGACAGCAATGGGTGTTGTGGGTGATTAAAAGAGCGCTCGTAATAAACATCAAAGACTGAAGAAGTATTAATTTCATGAGTTTTAATTGTACCATGTGGCATGGAGTAAAAATCTGTAATGGTTGGAGAAATTAGGAAAGGGGCTGTATAAATATCTATGAATAGATGAATGGTCGGCTATGTAGCATGAGCAAATGGTGCAAAGCATATTAAGGAATGTATAGCTTTGGTCTGAATTACTGGCAGAAAAGTGTTTATTTGGACATGAAAATAAAAACTGCCACATATTTAATAAATGATATAAGGCATGTATATCAAGACTGTTTCCTGCTATTTGAAGGAGGTGTAGAACCTTGACACTGACTTTATTTATAGGGCAGTGGTTGTGGGACTGCATATGTATTTGTCTTCATCATGATACCTAAACTTAGTGAAAATTCTAAACCATATAGAGAACAGGTTTAAGATGTCATCCTTGCTCAGATGAGTACAATTATTCTGGAAAAAAGTGGGAATGGACAGACATCAAACCAGAATTGAACAAGAAACTGGAAAGACCACACTTATACTAGCAAATATGAAGAACTGATAAAGTACCCGTATGTCACTAATAATAAAGGGAAGGAGAATTTAAACAAAAAGATAAGTTAATGGAAGCTTATGGCAGTGGACTGTGAGCATGATGTTTACAAATTTTATAGAAAAGTGGAAGAGAAGGATAAATGTAGGTACTGCAGTACAGGAGTAGGAAACAATTGCACATCTTGTTGCTGGTTGAGGTATACTTGTTGGTTTGTATACTGATTGTGCAAGTAGTTCAAAGTGCAAGTAGACAAGAAGCATCAAAAATATGAACTGTAACGGGTAGTATTCCAAAGCAAACTGCATCCTACTAAGAGATACTTTGTCAAAACTTATTAGCCCCTCCCATCCCTCAGTTCACAACAACCTATGCCGAATTGTTCACAGAGAACCCAGTACAATCAGCCTATGAACTGGCTATGTTCTGTCAGAAAGGAGGAAAGCAACAGTAATCCCTCTGCACAAAAGTGGACCATCAACTGACCCTGGGAATTATAGGCCCATAAGCTTGACTAGCCTCATCTGCAAGGCTATGGGAAGAATCATTATGGACCTTATTAACAAAGATATGGGTAATCTCCAAACTCTGGACCCAACCCAGTTCAGATTAAAAGTAGATCATACCTGTTAAACATGGTTGACTTCATCGAGAAAGTCACCAAGGCCCTGGACTAGGGAAATACAGTGTGGAATGTCTGTCTTGACCTAGTCAGAGCATTTAACACAATCCTCTACTTGGGTATTATAGAGAAACTCTTCCACTTGGGAATTAACCCCTAAATTACCAGATGGGTAGCCAGTTGGCTCACAGACAGGACAGAAACTGTCAAAGTGGGTGACTTCACCTCTACCAAAAGATCAGCCTCCAGTGTCATACCATAGGATTCTGTGCTGGGTCCCTTACCGTTTGGAATTTATTTCTCAGAAGTCCAGACAAACTTCGGCCTGTGGCTGACCATGTTCGCTGATAATTGCAAGTTCGAAGCAATCATTGAGTCCCCCACTGATGTTAATATACTGCAGACAGCGTTAACGCAGACAAATGATTGGTGTCAAAACCCTGGATTAAAGCTAAGTGGCAAAAATGCATTATTATTCCCTTTAGGAAAGCTGATATCCCTACAAATTGCTTTATAGATACCACCCCCCTAAGTGCTAAGTGTAGACCCAGTGGTACGTAATTTGGGTACTCACATTGATAGCCACTTGAACTTTGACTACCCTATATCCAGAAATCCTTCAGTGTGGCATATCTTATAAGTAAAGACATTGCATCTAAATCTAAGGATGTTATAATTCTTTTACACTCTGCCCTCATCAGACCAATAATTCATTGCAGTGCTCCCTTTTGCATGTACCGCACCAGACACCTGCAACAGTTGGAGACACCTCAGAGGTTTCTCGCCAGAAATACAGGGTACACAAAACAAGACTTACATGGAAAGACTGAAAGCTCTGTCTCACTGTATTCTGTCTTCTTCAGCTTGCTAAGGGGTGACCTGTGCCTGGCTTACTGGGCAGTCTGTGACTTGGCCCTGATGGAAATGCTCCACATTTGTAAATCAAACTGCGCAGGGGTTGCTTGCTCCCAGGATCTTAACCTAGCCTCTTACATGAAACCAAAACACCCACAAAACTAAATGGAAAAGCAGGCTAAAGCATTCCACAGGACAAAATGCTGTAAAATCACAATCAGATTTATTGATGCTTCCTTCAGGTGCACCCTTCCTAATACCTCGGCCAAACTGGCTTCAAACGGGAACCTAGCCTCTCACATGAACAGGTCATGCTGGAGAGAGAGATGCATCCCTCTGAGACTGGCAGTTCTCTGGAACAAGCTTTATCTCAGCTGAAACACCTTCCCTAACCTTCTTCAAATGCAACCTAGATCAGTGGATGAGTGACTGCAAATTCACTCCTGGGGTGGTACCATGTTCCTCCTGCACAGAGGAAGTCATTAACTACCATAGAGCCTTACCTCTGCAAACCTCACTCACCTAACCACCAACACCTGGAGCAGCTCAGGATAAATATGGCTAGGCTTGTTAGGGTTCTAGGGCCGTTAGCCTAGTAACCTCCTAAGAACCTATGTAAATGAATGTATAGAGGCTGCTGTACCTACTAGAAGTAAGCCCCCCCCCCAAAAAAAAAAAATCTGTAAAAACAAACCACACTGGTGAAGCCCTAACCTTAATAGGATATATAACAAAAGGAAAAAGGTCATGACTAAATCCAGATAACTCCCATAATAAGAGCTCTGTAAACTAAACAAGAAACTAAGAGTTTCAAAGTCTTGGTCCAGCATCGGTTGCTGTCGGCTCGTTCCTGACGTCAGTGCGACAGGGGTGTATAAGATGCAGCCGACGCAATTTTCTCCACTCTTTCTTGCCGCGAGGTGCCCGAAGCAAAAGCAGTTCGCAAGTGCCAGTCGGCCATCTCCTGAGATTTTCATTCCGAATCTAGAACCAAAGTCCTCTACAAAGCTAAGTACCCCATTGGGGAAACTTTTTCTTGCCTCAGACTGATGTCAGTAAATGTTAATAACTGTATTTCTTGTGGGAAGCAAATACTTCATAAGGATTTCCATTCCTGTTGTATCCCATGCCTATGCCCAGACCACAACGTCACTGGTTGTCGGTTTTGTGCTAGGTTTAACATGCGCACTATTAAACATCTGTTTGATTTTGCCCAACATTATTTTGGTAGAAAATTCAATTATGCCATGCCGTCGGAACTTCCGACAACCAGAATACACAAAAAGTGCAAAGACAAGGATAGGCATCCGAGGCCCAAAACTGATGACGAAGCCTCTTCTAGGCCAGTCGCCAGTTCTCCGGTTTTCAGCGAGGCGCCTTCACAGCCCCTGACTACCACTTCTGTAGAACCACAGGCCGCCTCCGTATCCCACGTGGAGATGGCTGGGCCTTCGGACGCACAAGTTATTCAGCCTACCGAAACTAAACCTTCAGAGGGATCCAGAGTAGCTGAGCAACCCACAGCCTCAGAGGGTGTCTTCAGACCTACTCAGTTAAGCATTAAACCCTCAGCTATGTCTAAGACTCCCTTAAAGTCAAAGAAACAAATACAGCATTCTTCAGGACAGGCCTCCATGCCTAAGAAACAAATGCTCAAAATGGCCGAAGACCTAATCACTCTGATCAGGGGGTCCCATCCCCCTCCTGATAAAAGGCCTAGACAGGATGCAGACTATGATTCATCCGACCAGGTGTCCATCTCTTCTGATTCATCCTCAGACCTAGGATATTCTTTACCCCTTTGTGAGGATTCTGATGCTGAGGAATCAGTTCCATCAGCCTCACCGCCTGAGGACTACTCCTTTTGGGAAACCCTACATACCATGAGGGAGCATTTCCACTGGGAAGGCCAGGATTACTCAGAATCCAAGAAAAGGCTCAGAGACTTCCTGTTATTACCTCAACACAGACCCCTTGCTATTCCGGCAGTGTTAGATATTGTGGATGATGTGTATACTGAATCCAGCTTAAACCCTGATTCCTTACCTCCAGCCCCTGTTAAACCTGACAGATACTACAGAGTCCCTGACTCTCACAAATTTCTGTATAAAAGCCCTGTAGCTGACCCTGAAACTATTTCTCAGGGACCCAAAGGGGTTAAGGCCTCATCAGCCAAGAATCCAGTTCCCTCTGACAGAGATTCCAGAGCATTAGACAGATGGGGAAAGAAAGTATACACGTCTGCAACTTTAGCAGTGAGAGCTTTAAATTGCCAGTTTCACTTGCTAAAATATCAGCAATTTTTACTGTCTCAGTTAAAACAAAAAATGCTTCCCGAATCAGATCCTCCTAATTTTAAAGAAATGCAGGATTTACTGCATGCAGCTTAACAAGTGGGAAAGCATAATTTGCAATGTGGTTTTGATTCTCTAGAGGCCTCCTGCAGAGCAGCAGTTACAGGCTGTGTTAAGAACATACGTTACCAGATCATGTTCAAGCAAAATTATTGGATGCATCTTTGCAGCAGGATGTGTTATTTGGAGTTAAGGCAGAAGAGGTATTAAAGAAAATGGAGGATAAGGCAAAATCTATGCAAACTGTGAAGGATTTCTTACAGGTTCAGCCTCCTAGATTTAGCAGAAACTGGCTAACTAAGAATTGGTCCTTTCCAATTACAGACAGACCTCAAAGGGGATGATACAGACGTCCAAGAGGTAGAGGCCAAACACAAGGTCCTTACAGGCCTAGACAATGGGTTGCATCAGGCTGGAAAGAAGGGGAATACGGGCCCCAACCATATAAAAAGCAGCTCCAATGACTTCCCACTACAGCTGCCAAACAAATTACTCTTGGCAGCCCCCTTGGGAGGAAAACTGGCACTCTTCTACCACAATTGCCAAATGATCACCAAAGACAAATGGGTTCTCAACATTGTATTTCAAGGTTACAGGTTCCACTTTCACACTCTGCCAAGGTTAAAAGGAATGCCAAATCTGCCACCAAATCAATGGGCAGAGGCTCAAAAACAAATTACAGCACTCGTGGATATGAGAGCTATTCAAAAGGTACCATCACAGGAGCAAAGACAAGGATTTTACTCAAGACTCTTTCTGGTACCCAGAAAGGACAAAGCCTGGAGGCCCATTCTGGATCTTGCGTCTCTAAACATTTACCTGGATGTTCCGAAATTCAAAATGTTGACACTACAGCAGCTTCTTCCCATGCTGGGCAAGAAAGCTTGGCTCGTGACCTTGGACCTCAAGGAGGCATACCCGCATGCCCCTATCAGACAAAACTACAGAAGATACCTCAGATTCATAGCTGGTTCAATGCACTACCAATTCTCTGCACTGCCCTTTGGCTTATCTCCTGCACCCAGGGTCTTCACAAAGTACCTGGCACCAGTAATTGCATTTTGCAGACAGAAAGGAATTAAAATTTATCCGTACCTGGACGACTGCCTGATTCAAGCAGAGAGCAAGGACATTCTTCTACAGCATCTGGCATTTGTAAAAAAGTTAAGTTGCCTGGGGTACACAGTAAATGAAAAGAAATTAAAACTAGTGCCCTCACAATAGATTATATTCCTGGGTGCCAGCTTGATCCCAACGGCCCAGATGGCTTATCTCGCGCCAGACAAGCAAGGACAACTGACTCGATACTTTCAATTGATGGCAACAAAAAATCCAACTCCCTGCAAGAAAAATTCTTCGGGCCTTGGGTTACATGGCATCCTGCATACTACTAATTCCATATGCTAGACTGCATATGAGGAAACTACAATGGTACCTAAAGAATGTATGGTCTCAACACTGTCAATGTTTGGAAACAGTTATACCACTAATTACTTGCCTTCAACAGGAGTTTCACTGGTGGGCTCAAGCTTGTCACCTTAACAAGGGACAGCCTTTTACACAACCCACAGCCAGGCAAACACTGACAACAGATGCATCGGATTACGTCTGGGGAGCACACATGGCAGGCAAATGTATTCAGGGCACGTGGCCCACAGAACAAAGGCATCTTCACACCAATCAAAAAGAGATGCTAGCTGTAGAAAATGCCCTTATAGCTTTCAAGGACCTGCTGCATCCAGGACAACTACTACTAAAAACAGACAACACCACAGTTATGTGGTACATAAACAAGCAAGGGGGCACGCACTCCTACCCTCTATGCAGACAAGCCATGACCTTGTGGAACACAGCTATAAACCTTCAAGTTCATCTGCAAGCACAATTCCTGCCAGGGGAGAAAAACACACTGGCAAGATGACTTAAGCAGAAACATCAAGGATCCCCAAGAATGGGAATTGAATCCACAAATATTCAGAATGATAACACAGAAATTGTGGAGCCTGGACATAGATTTGTTTGCATTCCCAATGAACTGCCAGCTACAAAAATTCTGCACAAGGAGTTACCATCCTCAAGCATGGAAAGTGGATGCCCTCTCATTCAGCTGGGAGAACCTACAAGTATACGCTTTCCCACCACTACCTCTCCTGCCAAAGGTACTCATAAAAGCCAGGCAAGAAGAGCCAAAGATGATCCTGATTGCATCAGACTGGCCACGCCAGCACTGGTACCCAATCTTAAGTAGCTTAGCACAAGAACCACCCTGGATTTTGCCTCAAATCCCACATCTGCTGACTCAGCACAACAATCAACTACTACACAGCCAGCTAAAGACCTTAAACCTAGCTGCATGGAAGATTCCTTAGTCAAGCAAGCAATGCCTCACTCCAAAGCTGTTATGGATGTCATTCTGGAGGCCAGAAGGCCTAGTACCAGGAAAGCCTATTCGGATAAATGGAAGTGATTCTGTGCCTGGAACCAAGTTCACAGCCTTGACCCAAACATTCCTCAGATACTACAATACTTAACTGAGATGCTGGACAAAGGCCTCTCCTTCTCATCCATCAAGATCTATGCCTCTGCCATCTCTGCTCATTACAACATGGATCCACCAATTTTCTCTAATCCTCTGTTAAAACAGTACCTCAGAGTGGCTAAAAACATAAGACTGCCCCGTAGGGCACCTACTCCAACTTGGGACCTCAACTTTGTTTTGGAAAAAATAACTTTACCTCCTTTTGAGCCAGCTAACGCAACAGAATTAAAATATATCTCTTGGAAAACTGCTCTGCTCCTGGCAATAACATCAGCACGAAGAGTTTCGGAATTACAGGCACTAATGGCAGTTGAACCTTTCCTCATTTTCCACCAGGACAGGGTGTTTTTAAGAACTAACCCTATATTTATGCCAAAGGTGGTATCTAGTGTGGCTCTAAACCAAACTATTCACCTGCCAACTTTTTATCCTAAACCACAGAATGAAGGAGAGACACTACTGCATTCTTTGGACGTTCACAGGCAGTTACGCTTCTAGTTGGACAAAACCAAAGCTTTCAGAAAATCTGAGCAATTATTGGTAGTATATGCTGCAGGAGCACAGGGAAAAGCCATTTCAAAACAGACTATTTCAAAATGGATAAGACATTGTATATGTTTCTGCTACACAAACCATGGAAAACCCATTCCTAGCAGCATTAGATCTCACTCCACCAGAGCAACAGCCACTTCAACTGCCTTCCTCAGAGGAGTGCCTACCAAGGATATTTTGGAAGCAGCAACTTGGAGTTCTGTACATACCTTCACCAAGCATTACCATCTGCCTCTATATTCTAAATCCAGAGCTGGCTTCACCACTGCAGTGCTGCAGGGCCTTATAGCCACCCCTAATGCCTTATAGGACCAGCCACCCTACCTCAGCTTTGGGATTCTACCCAAGTGTAATGACTGCAGCAGTGTAACACAAACATAGTACAGTTTTGTACCTACCATAAATGTAGATGTTAGAGTGTATACACTGCTGCAGTCCAGGTTACCCTCCCTCCTTCCTCCTCTTACTGGCTAGTATGTACCTATGTCTTCTACCCTTTACTACCTATGGGGAGTATTTGCTTGTAGCTCTGAGTTGTTTGCTTTCTTATGTATGTTTTATTAGCAGTTGGAATTGCCTACCTATTTAGAGGCACCTGACATCTGAGGCAAGAAAAACTGAAGAAAATGGCTTCGGCTGCATCTTATATACCCCCTGTTGCACTGACGTCAGGGAGGAGGCAACAGCAACCGACGCCGAACCAAGACTTTGGAACTCAGGCCGACTGGGGAACCGCCTGACGGCAGGATAACCCAAGTGTAATGACTGCAGCAGTGTATACACTCAAACATCTACATTTATGGTAGGTACAAAACTGTACTTTTGGCTTTGTCAAGGGAAGGTCATGCCTACTAAACCTGTTGGACTTCTTTGAGAAGACCACCCAGGCAACGGATTAGGGAAAATGGTGTCTACTGTCCACCTGCACCTGGCTAACGGGTTCAATACAGTGCCTCACCCGGATACCCATTATAGAGTATAAAATCCTGTTCCGTATGTACCTGACCAGACATGTACAACAGTTGTAATGCCCACAAACGTTCCTTACCAAGAAAATCTAGGGTTATAAACACATTGTCCTGTACTGTTCACCTTTATTTTGCTATACTGTATCTCCTGAAGGTTACTGAGAGGTGATCTGTGCCTGCTGTACAAGGCATCCTCTAATCCAGTTCTGATGGACCTTTTGCACATCCACAAAACCAACAGCATCAAAACCACTGGAACTAAGGATTCAAATTTTGCTTGTGACATAAATAAGACTTGTTGGTAAGACAGATGTGTCTCAGAGAATCCCTATTTTCTGGAACAGGCTCCATATCATGAAGCAGAGATCATCCCTAACCCTGTAAGCAGAGATCATCCCTAACCCTGTTTAAGCATAACCTTGACCAGTGGATAGGAAATCAGAAATCCATCTGTGATCTGGTCTCCATGTCTCTAGTAGTTTTTGCACTACATTCTGCAGGTCTAGCTTCTCCCACCCCACATAATCACTAGAAACTTCCTAATATACCACTTATTAAATGACCATGATACAGAGGGACACAGTTGGGTTGGATTCCGCAGCTAGGCTTATAAAGGCTGCAGTGGTTGTTAGAGTAATATATATCTATGGATCTATTTTATTTGACATTTGTATCCGACATCTGTGCCATTAATGTGGGTACTACTCAAGGTTCTGTGCTAGGTCCCTTCTGTGTTCTGTTTATAAAATTATTAATTAATTGACATTTGTTTACCAGGAAAGTCCGACTGGACCAGAAAATGTCCATTTTCAACTGAGGCCCGGGGAGAAAATCCCCACAGTCGCAATCTTTCAAAAATCAATTGCAGATATTTTAAATCACAAAGAATCATGTTATACTACAAAACATGAGTGAAAAAATATGAGAAAAACACAGAACATATGTTTCATACTAGAACAATAGTATGAGTTGGAGAAAATGTGGGGGGAAACTCAATGTTCAGAACAGCCAGCGTACTCACATGCCTCCATGTGCGATTTTTTGTTCCACAGTTGGGTGATCTTTGGTGATGAATCTCCCTCCAGCACGCCCCTATTAATAGGTCGTGGGGTTTAAGTCCTCCGCCCTTGTGGCTAATGTTCACTATGTTACACTGCTGCAGTCATTACACTTGGGTTATCCTGCCATCAGGCGGTCCCGTAGTCAGCCAGAGTTCCAAAGTCTTGGTCCGGCGTCGGTTGCTGTCGCTTCTTCCCTGATGTCAGTGCGCCAGGGGTATACAAGAGGCATCCGATGCCATTTTCTTCAGTCTTTCTTGCCGCGCGGTGCCCGAAGCAGATTCAGTTCGCAAGTGCCAGTCGGCCGACTCCTGAGGTTTTCGAAGTCCAATTTCAGATCCGAAGTATTCATTAAAGCTAAGTACCCCATTGGGGAAACTTTTTTCTTGCCTCAGACCGATGTCAGAAAAAGTTAATTGTATTTCTTGTGGGAAGCAAATACCTCATAAGGACTTCCACTCTTACTGTATGCCTAGGCCCTGATCATGACGTCACTAGTTGTCGGTTTTGTGCTAGATTTAAACGCACTGTAAAGAGACATTTCCATTTTGCTTTGCACTACTTTGGCCGAAGATTCAATTATACTATGCCGTCGGATCAACCGACGACTGCAATTCTGAAAAAAACACAAAGACGAGGATAAAGACAGGCATCCGAGGTCCAAAACTGACAACGAAACTTCTTCTAGGTCACTCGCCGGTTCTCAGTGAGGTGCTTTCACAGCCCCTGACACCCGCTACCTCAGAGCTACAGGCTGCCTCCGACTCCCACGTGGAGACACCTAGGCCTCTGGAAACTCAAGGTATTGGGTCTACGGAAACTAATCCCTCAGATGGGTCCGGAGCCACTGAGCAGGCATCGGCTTCTGAGGGTGTTTTCAGACCTTCACAACTTACCATTAAAGCAACAGCCAAGACAAAAGTACCATTAAAGACAAAGAAGCAAGTACAGCATTCTCCTGGACATTCCTCCATGACTAAGAACTAGATGCTTAAAATGGCCGAAGACCTCATTACTCTAATCAGGGGTTCCCATCTCCCTCCTGAGAAAAGGCCTAGGCAGGATACAGAGTATGATTCCTCTGATCAGGTTTCCATTTCCTCTGATTCCTCTTCAGACCAGGGATACTCTCTACCCCCCTATGAGGACTCTGATGCTGTAGAATCTATCCCTTCAGCCTCTCCTCCTGAGGATTATTCTTTTGGGAGAACTTTACATACCATGAGGGAGCATTTCCATTGGGAAAGTCATTCAGAATCCAAGAAAAGGCTCAGAGATTTCCTTTTATTGCCTCAGCACAGGCCCCTGGCTATTCTGCCTGTGCTAGATATTGTGGATGATGTGTTCTCTGAATCCAGCTTATCTCCAAATTCTTTGCCCCCTGCACCAGCCAAACCAGATAGGTATTATAGAGTCCCTGACTCTCACATGTTTCTTTATAAAAACCCTTCTGCAGATCCAGAAACTATTTCCCAGGGTCCAAAAAGGGGTTAAGGTTTCCATTGCAAAAAATCCAGTACCCTCTAATGGAGATTCAAGAACTTTGGCTAGATTAGGGAAGAAAGTTTACACTTCTGCAACTTTAGCAGTAAGGGCTTTAAATTGCTAGTTTCACATGCTTAAGTACCAACAATATTTAATGGCTCAGATAAAACAGAAAATGCTTGCAAGCTCAGAAGCTCCTGACTGTAAAGAAATGCAGGATTTATTGCATGCAATTGAACAGGTGGAAAAACGCACACACTGCAATGTGATTTTGATTCTTTAGAGGCCTCTTGTAGAGCCGCAGTTACAGGTTCTGTGATCGAAGACACGCTTGGTTAAAAGAACAGAGTTTACTTGATCATGTTGAGGCAAAATTACTGGATGCTCCTTTACAGCATGATACCTTGTTTGGTGTTAAGGCAGAAGAGGTGTTAAAGAAAATGGAGGATAAAGCTAAATCTATGCAAACAGTCAAAGATTTCTTACAGGTACAGCCACCTTGATTTAGCAGAAATTGGCCAACAAAGAATTGGTCCTTTCCAGTGTCAGACAGGCCACAGAGAGGCAGATACAGACGCCCAAGAGGCAGATCTCAACCCCATGCCTCTAACAGACGACAGTAGGGTACCTCAACCCCAAAAGGAGGTGAGGACAAGTCTCAACCTTACAGGAAACGGTCACAATGACTTCCCCCTTCATACACCAAGCACTTCCCTTTTGGAAAACTAGCACTTTTTTCTCAAAACTGGCAAACAATCACCCAAGACAAATGGGTTCTGAATATTGTGTCTCAAGGTTACAGATTCCACTTTCATACTTTACCAAGGCTAAAAGGAATGCCAGACCTGCCACAGAATCAATGGGCAGAGGCACAAAAACAAATTTCAGCCCTCATGGACATGAGAGCTATTAAAAAAGTACCACAACAGGAACAAGGACAAGGATTTTACTCAAGACTCTTCCTGGTCCCCAGAAAGGACAAGGCCTGGAGGTCCATACTAGACCTTTCAATTCTAAATACTTACCTGGATATTCCGAAATTCAAAATGTTGACATTACAACAGCTTCTACCCATGCTGGGCAAGAATGCTTGGCTTGTTACTCTGAACCTCAAAGAGGCATACTTGCATGTCCCTATCAGACAAAACTGCAGAAGATACCTCAGATTCAAAGCTGGTACAATGCACTACCAATTCTCTGCACTGCCCTTTGGCTTATCTACTGCACCCAGGGTCTTTACAAAGTGCCTGGCACCAGTAATTGCATTTTGCAGACAAAAAGAAATTCAAATATATCCATACCTGGACGACTGCCTCATTCATGCAGAGACAAAGGACATTCTACTACAGCATCTGGCATTTGTAAAAAGGTTGCTAATTTCTCTAGGGTACACAGTAAACGAAAGGAAATCAAAACTAGTGCCCTCACAACAGATTATATTCCTGGGTGCCAGCTTAAATACAACGGCCCAGATGGCTTATCTCATGCCAGACAAACAAATTCAATTAACTCAATATTTTCAGTTACTGGCAAAGAAGTCCCATCTCCCTACAAGAAAAATTCTGCAGGCCCTGGGATTCATGGAATCCTGCATACTACTAATACCATATGCCAGACTGCATATGAGGAAATTACAGTGGTACCTAAACAGTGTGTGGACTCAACACACTCACAGTTTAGAAGCAGTAATACCAATGATTCCCTGCCTACAACAGGAGTTGATGGTGGACACAGGCATGTCACCTAAACAAGGGTCAGACTTTTACCCTACCCACAGCCAGGCAGATCCTGACAACAGATGCTTTGGATTACGCCTGGGGAGCACACATGGCAGGAAAATGCATTCAGGGCAAGTGGACCACAGACCAGATGCATCTTCACATCAGTCAAAAAGAGATGTTGGCTGTTCAAAATGCCCTAACGGCTTTCAAGGACCTTCTGCATCCAGAACAATTATTACTAAAGACAAACAACATGACAGTAATGTGGTTCATAAACAAGCAAGTGGGCACTCATTCTTATCCCCTATGCAGGCAAGCCATGACCTTGTGGAACACAGCTCTAACATACCAAGTTAATCTGCAAGCACAATTCTTGCCAGGAAAGAGAAATAACTCTGGCAGACGATCTAAGCAGAAGCATCATGGACCCTCACAAATGGAAACTGAATCCACAAATCTTCAGCATGGTAACGCAAAAATGGGGATGCCCAGACATAGATCTTTTTGCCTCTCCACTGAATTGCCAATTACAAAAATTCTGCACAAGGACTTATCACACACAAGCTTGGAAAGTGGATGCTGTCTCTTTCAGCTGGAAAAGCCTAAACGTTTATGCCTTCCCACCACTGCCTCTCCTTTCAAAGGTACTCCTAAAAGGCAGGCAAGAAAAAACACAGATGATCCTGATTGCTCTAGACTGGCCACGACAGCACTGATACCCAATCTTAAAGAACTTAGCTCAAGACCCACTGTGGATTTTGCCTCCAATTCCACTCCTTCTGACTCAACAAAACAATCAGATCCTGCACAGTCAGCTCAAAACCCTAAACCTGGCTGCATGGCAGATTCATTAGTCAAACAGGCAACACCTCTCTCTAAAGTTGTTATGGATGTCATTTTGGAGGCCAGGAGACCTAACACCAGGAAAGCTTACTCAGAAAAATGGAAAAGATTCTGCGCCTGGAACCAGGCTCAAAGCCTTGACCTTCTTGTCCCAAACATTCCTCAGATTTTACAATACTTAACTGAGATGCTGGACAAAGGCCTATCCTTCTCATCAATTAAGATCAACGCCTCTGCCATTTCAGTACATTACAACACGGATTTTCCTTTATTCTCTCATCCCTTGCTAAAGCAGTACCTCACAGGGGCTAAAAACATAAGACCGCCCCGGAGAGCACCAACACCAACTTGGGACCTCAATTTCATTTTGGAAAAACTGACCCTGCCACCTTTTGAGCCAGCCAATACAGTCGAGCTAAAATTTTTATCATGGAAAACAGCCCTGCTCCTGGCAGTAACTTCAGCATGGAGAGTCTCAGAGCTACAGGCATTAATGGCAGTGGAACCTTTTATAATTTTTCATCAGGACACTGTTTCTTTAAGGACAAACCCAACCTTTATGCCAAAGGTGGTATCTAGTGTGGCTCTTAACCAAACCATCCATTTGCCAACTTTTTATCGAAACCCCCAGAATAAAGGGGAGAAACTTCTGCACTCTTTGGACATACACAGGCAGCTACGCTTCTACTTGGACAAAACAAAAGCTTTCAGGAAAACTGAGCAACTGTTTGTAGCATATGCTGCAGGATCACAGGGCAAGACTATCTCAAAGCAGACTATATCCAAATGGATAGGACACTGTATCCGTTACTGCTACACACAGCATGGAAAATCAGTCCCTAATAACATTAGACCACATTCCACCAGGGCAACAGCCACTTCAACAGCCTTTCTCAGATGAGTTCCTACCAAGGAAACTTTGGAGGCCGCAACTTGGAGTTCAGTGCACACCTTTACCAAGCATTACCACTTGCCTCTTTACTCTAAATCCAGAGCAGGATTTGCCGCGGCAGTTCTACAGGGCCTCATAGCCAATCCTAACTCTTTATAAACCAGCCACCCAACCTTAGCTTTGGGATTCTACCCAAGTGTAATGACTGCAGCAGTGTACACAATGAACATAGTACAGTTTTGTACCTACCATAAATGTAGATGTTCGAGTGTTCACACTGCTGCAGTCCAGGTTACCCTCCCCTCCATCCCCTCTGAACTAGCTGGACTTATCTATACCTTTCTATCCTATACAACCTTTGTGGTGTATTTGCTTGTAACTGAAGGTATTGTTTTTTATTTTATATGTATAGCTCTTATTAGCAATATGTATTGCCTACCTACTTGGGGGCACCTGACATCTGGGGCAAGAAAAACTGAAGAAAATGGCGTTGGATACCTCTTGTATATCCCTGGCACACTGGCGTCAGGGAAGAAGCGACAGCAACCGATGCCTGACCAAGACTTTGGAACTCTGGCCAACTACGGGACCGCCTGATGGCAGGATAACCCAAGTGTAATGACTGCAGCAGTGTGAACACTCGAATATCTACATTTATGGTAGGTACAAAACTGTACTTTAGTCATAATATTTGTTTGCAATAAATGAGACTGGAGACAGTTGTAATAAGATATTTAAAAGAGATTGTGTGATTAGAGACAGTAAGGGGAAACTAAGTGATGCTTCGCATAAGAGTTAGTGTTCATATTATGGTTATGGAAGGAAGAATTGTAGAAAAAGAGATTATAAGAAGAATGCAGGGTCGGGTGTCAAGGTAGCTTAGGTGACTATGGAAGAAAGAGGCAGAGGAAAGCAGAAATTAAGTGAATAATGTAAGGTAGTTGGAAAAAAGATTGGAGTAAGACGTCACAATGAATAAACTGATGAAAATGAAAAAAGTACTGATCACACAGACTCATCTAAAACAGCAGTCAAGAAAGCTTGTAGTTCAACAAAAAAGGATAAAAGGAACAAGTGTAGGTATTTCAGTAATTAGTGACTACAGTTTCTTGTCAACTAGAAGTTTTAAAACTAAAATGTACAGGGTATACAAGCATTAACTAGAGCAATGTAGAATAACTATATCCAAAGAGTTCCAATAGTAGTGGCAGTAACAAGGCTAATGAAAAAGAATTTGCAAGCATACTTAAATATGTTGCCAATACAGACTGATCTTTGCTTCACATACTGTGGGTGCTGAAAATACTTCATTGCCACCATCAAAACATGAAATGGTACTGATTCATCAGCTTTAATTTTACCCTGACATAGGAGTAGTGTCCTTTCCTGTCAGTGTGCATTGAAAGGCCTAAGATTTGGAGAAATAAAAAAGGACCATTTGACAAGCAACATTTTCCAACTGAGGCTATGAAGAATTGCAGATTCTCCTTCCAGGTGTGGGGATCTAATGATGGATGTTCCATAAAGCGACTTCATCAACATTGCCTTACCCTTGAATGATTGATGCATTTTCTTATCGGACTAGGGCTGTGGATATAGGTTGGCTTTAAGGAAACACATCTCACTCCCTTTCTGTGGTTAACCTAAAGTCTCTGACAAATGAAGGAAATATAATTAGAAGTAGATAAGACCTTTTTTTAGATGATATAAGAATGATAGCCTTGATAAGCGTCCAAAACAACATTTATTACAGAAAAATGTAAATGTCAGTAAACTTATGTAGAATGTCATGTTAAACAACTGGTATATGATGACGTGAATAAACATCTGAAATGGACAAGGGTCAACAGTTGGACATCAACAGATTATAACAAAGTTTGGTAGAGAATATTTCAGAGGGCGGAAGCCGATACTAAAAACTACATTGACATGTAAGAATAAATTTCAGACTCTACCATTTTGTTTTGCTTTATCTTAGACGTGATATAAATGGCTGGCCTGAAAACATATTGGATCATTTGTATAGAAAAACAAGAATATGCCTAGCCAAGGATGAACTGATCTGTTGCAGCTCACAGGCCTCATTAAAATTGATAGTATATGTGTATATGCAGTTGTGAGACTTCATGCATATTTGTTGACATTCTAACAGCGGGAGAGCTTTTAACCACAAGGAAAAAGTATGTCACAAAAGTTAGTGTTAAAACATAAAACAACACATCAGTCAATTACAAAGAGATATAGAGAAACAACAGATCTGCATTATGTATGAAGACATATGAGATGTCATTCAGTTAATAGGATTATACAGCACAACAAAATGAAGTATACACCTAAATAAGATGTAACAAAACAACACATTGGGAAGGCTGTGAGTAATGTTATTTGTATCACTTCAATATAGGTTGCCTTAAAGAACTGTTTTAGGAGAATGCTTTTATCCACCCAACATGCCCCAAAACTATTTTGAGATTTATAGACAGGAAAATTTCAAAATGACAGGCCTGCAACTGCAGGAGGAAATTCTGTGAGCTGCTGAAACAAACATGTTCATGCTTTGATATCTTGTTTTCACTGTCCCTGTCCTGAAAGATGTAAAATTATACCATATCAATAGATAGTGTCTGTAGGAGTGGTCGAACGTGACAAATAAAAAAGTGCTGAGCATATTTAAGTATACTTCCATCACTACAGCTACAGAAGGAGGCATTTCTGGGTACATTTGCTTCAGGCAGTACTCATGGAAAAGACCAAAGGTATAAACAATACTAATTTTATGAACCTGATTGTGCCTTAACCAAAGAAGTGAGTCCATTCCTCTAAAGACATTAAAAATAATAAAAAGGGTATTTGAGACATTAAACCTGAGAGCATGAGTGTAAATGTGCAGCATATGACAGTGATTTTAAAAACAACTGCTGCCTCACATATTGAGAAAACTCACATCTGAAGAACTGTCATGATAAACAGAGGAAATGGGATACAGATGGAAAGATGTAGAGGAGTCCAGATCTTGAAGGAAAATCATTGTAGTAGAGAAAGATCATTCAGATTAATCTGACCTGAATCCTTGGTGTTTATCTCCGCATGGAGGACCCCGTTGTTTGTACACAAATGTGTATGTGAAAACTGATGCTTCATGAGCATCAAATTTGCTGGCTGATCCTCTTCAATCAGGGAAAAAAGAACCACAGACTGTAATAAGTCTCAGTTGAGACTTCAGTAATTAAGCATTTATAAGCTGTTTATAAAATATTTTTTTATTGAAAATTAGAAGATATTAAATAGATGAGCACTTTGCCCTTAACAGAATGTCATCAGATCTCATGACTCGTATCTGTGTGTATAAATGATTCTGTTTTTGTTGACTTGAAGTAAATTATCTCAAGTCACCACAGATCAATATTCGGCAAACCTCATCTTAGTAAGATTTACCATTGGTTTGGTTTTGAGAGTTCGGAAAGTCTTTTCTCCAGGTTTCTGTCCAGCAACAGATCATGTTTGCTGTGTTGTGACTGATCATCCATGAATGTGCTAACAACCTCTCAGTTGTAAGATCTGCAGCAGTGTCTGTCTATACAGATGGGTAGATAATGGAAAATCATAAAACTGAAAAAAATGGAGGTGAGTGTCAGTTTCTCAAGGTGAAAAAGTGTAGTTCTGTATATGCAGTAGAAGCGCATCTGGTATAATGTAAGAAAAACTTTTCTGAAGAAGAATTCAAACTGGCTGTCCTTTGATAGTTGATGACAGCAGTCTGTAAAATCCTTAAAACTCGTATGACATATGGTCTTTGGAAAAATAGAATAAAAGAGAACGTGCTATTTTATTATGGATTGATCCCAGAGTTCCACTACAGGAGTTGGAAGGTAAAGATATTTAAACAAATTGCAACAAAAGGGAATAGTACCAGGAATATATTGCAAAAGTAATGGATAATCTATGATTCATACAAGAAGATTAGACTTGGGTAGATAAAAATACAGTTTAGTAACATTTACAAGTGAAAGAACAAAAACTGGAAACAACACAAACCCTAGATGCAGCTGCATGGTATCAGGAAACAACAATGGACATAAGTTGATTTTGATGCAGTATAAACACACAAAGGAAACTTTAGTAACCAGTATGATAGCAAAAACTTCATTTGTTTGTAGACATGCAAGAACAACCAAACATGACTGATTTTTACAATAATTAATTAAAACAGAATAGCATGTATTGAGAAGTAAGCAGTTTTTTTTTCTTCGCATCTTGGTGCATCACTTCAGTAATTGAAAGATGAACATTTTAAGAAAACTTCATTTACAAACAGCCCTCCAACATGATTCATTAAATGGTCACAGAATGAGCATATCCACTGCAGGAGACTGCTATTAAATGTTAACCACAAAATGTCAGAATCTTCATCAGGGGAATTGTGTCTGAAACCTCATCAAGAGCAGAGAACAAGATTGAAGAAGTTCTGAGAGAATAAGAGAATGATATCTTGGAAGTGACTCGTGTAACATCAATTCCCTACATTTATATGCTGGACCCAACTTCTCACTACATATTAGCTGTATGCAAAAACTGTAGGTATACACACTCTGAATTGACACCAGCTTTGTTGTCCTAGGGAACTTAAAACTAGCAGCCAATAGCTTGCCTTCCAGTAAGTTGCAGCTTCTATTTAGGAACTAATGTAGATAGAATTTGCAGTTGTATGAATACAAAAAAAAAATCCTTCACTGTAACAAAAGAGAAGGTTGCTAATAATTGTATGGAACAAAGGATCTTATTTTAGTAACTAATGCCATAAAAATACGAGTGGATTACCTAAAATGATTTGACAGCATCCCACGTTTCTGCATTATAGAATGCGTACACGAGTTAAACCACACATTAATTCTGCAGTTGCTACAGAAACTGGCATACTATTTATATTTCAGCAACAAGACAGATAAATGACTTTTCATGGGTGTAGAATTTCAATGAGGGATAGAGAGGACTATATTGTGTTTTTCTTCAATGTCAGCTCCTTGGGTTGTTTAGCTAACTAGGCTGCAACTACAGTTTAACTTGAAGAAAACTGTTCTATTGGTTGTATACCACTTACACATAGTGCATTTGACTGACAAGCAGTAAAAAAATGTTCCTGTTGGTTCATACCTGGCCAAATAATATAAAATATTTTTGATATTGCCAGTTGAATAAAAAGTACAAATTACAACAAAAACATTGAATTATCTGTGTCCAGAAAACATTATCCTTGGGATAAGATGATACTATAATGTAACTGTAGGGAGAACATAAACATCTTGGGGGAAACTAAAGGTTAGTAGTAAACCATGGGCAAATCACAAGTTGGCTAGGAATAGATGAGTGCTCAGCAGTGCAACAAGAACAGTTGAGAAGACTGAAGCTAATCCTGTGAACTTGTGATCTCTGCTAATATAGTTCAAACTTTAAGAAATTAAGTTATTTTACTAAAATAACTTTTATGTGATTGACTTCCACATGAACTGTTGGATTTATTAAATAAGAGAAAACTGACAATGTATAAAAATCAATTTATGGCAAGATTGTACATGCCTCTGTCTGAGGGAAGTATGCACCTCCCATAATTTTCACAATATGGGACTGGAATATAAAAAGGCTCATAGCAGCTTAATATAGTGGAGTATGTCTAAAATAGTTCACAGGATCTTAAAAGTCAGTACTGCAGACAAATAAGGGCTGTGCAGCACAGAATTAGAAAAAAAGTCAATTTTGTACCTGGCTGCGCTATACTTATAGGATGTCCTCCCATTTCACTGTTGCAGTATTCTTTACAATAGGGATCCTCTGCCAAGGGTGGCCCGATATCTGCCCAGTATACCAAAGCCTCACACTTATGCTCCTTGTGTAGGGGTTCTTTTTTTACTTACTCTTATTGATGCTTGTGGAGTTTCATGTTATCTAGGAAGGGTAAACGCTAGTGTGGGTGACAGATTCCCTGTAAAGACAACCATGACCAGTGTCTTTTTTGCTTAAGTGCTTCTCATGACTATACATCCTTGCTTATTCTTCTCAGATTCCTTCTCCTTTGGAATATGGATCAGAGGAGGAATCTACCAGTCCTGATACTCCATTTGAAATATTTCTTTTGGGGACACAATCTCCAGGATGACGGAGTTTTTTAAATGAGATTGTGCTGAAGTCTCTGAGGGACATAAAAGTTACTGAGTTGCTGCAAATGGAGTCTCCTAAACCTTTTGTTCCTCCTGATCTGGCTGCCTTGTTGGATGCATATTCCAATGCTTCTAAGGCTCCAGACTCTCAGCTCCCTGCGCCTATGAAATCTGATAGATTCTATAGAGTGCCTGAGGACTTTAAATTTTTGTACAAGTGTCCTGCTGCTGACACCTTTGTGATGTATGTAGCCTTTGACAATCCTTCTCAATTACTTCCTTCTCCCAAGTTACTGCCCTCTGATAAAGATCTCAGGACCATTGAGAAGCTAGGCAAAAAGTTCATACCTCTGCTACCTTGGCTTTTGGGGCTGTTAATTATCAAACCCATATGTCTAGGCATTTGTTGCCCCCCTATCCTAGATTTTTTCATGTTATTTCAGCTCTTCCAGACTCTGCTCTTCCCCTGTAGGGACTTCCAGGTGGCTCATCATTCCATCAACTGTAGTTATGATGCAGCAGATGTTTCCTTTAAGGCTGCTGCTTTTGGTTCTGTGATGAGATGGTATTCTTGGCTTTGGCTTCAACCTTTGCCATATGATATTAAGGCTAAGTTGATGGATGACCCTCTTGATAATAAACAGTTGTTTGGTGAAGCTACTGCTGTGTTTAAGTCCCTTCAGGGTAAGGGAAAGGCTTTACAGGAACTTAAACATGTGTTTGTTTCTCCTGTACCTAAATTACAGGAAAAACTATCCCAATAAGCCAGCCTTTGTTTGCAGGCAATCTCGCCCTCCTGAGTGCAAAAAGGGTGGCAAGCAGGCTCTTCCTGCTAAGACTACTCAGACTTCAGTGCCTCAGAAGTCTTTTCCAGATAAACCAGGTGCTGTCTGACTATCCTATTCTTTCCAGCCACTTTCCTCTTTGCCTCTCTCTCCCTGTTTGGCTTCAGATTACTCAGGATCCCTGGGTCCTGTCCATTATTCACCGGGGTTGTTTCATGGTTTGGAAATCCCTTCCTCCTTTAATGGGTATTCCTCAGCCCCCTCAGGAACATGTGCATCTCCTAGAATTTGTAGCTTCTTGTCTCAAGAAGGAACTTCATTGGTGGATCCAGCAGTTGTTTCTAAATACAGGGCTCCCTTTTCTTCCCCTGCTTCCCTCTCATGAGCTGTTCACAGACACTTAAGATGTGAGGTGGGAAGCAGCTTTTGGCTCCCTAAAGGTGCAGAAGGTGTGTTTGCCTCTTTAACCGAAAGAGCACATCAGTGTCAGATAAGAGCTCTTCTGCTGGCACATCAGGCTTTATGTCTTCTTTTCTCCCCAGGACCGCTCAAGGTATTTACAGACAATACCACAGTGATGTGGTATGTAAAAAAAAGAGTTATGTGTGTCGTCATTCATCACAGATGACCTCGGATCTGAACCGGCAACTTCTCAGACAGATCCAGAGCTCAAGTTCCTCCCCTTCCCATAATCCTCTGTTACCCTCTAACCCTAGATTGAGTTTCCTAAAAATAGCTGAAACACAACTCTGCAACAGGAGCAAAAAAATTGCTCACAAAATACAAGCAACTTCAGCCTTGCCAGAACCCCCAGAAGGAAGGGGGAAGGAGGGCAGGAATGTGATGAATAATGACACTGAATAGCACCGATGCCAAGTTATTGTAAGTACATAACTCTTTACCTGATGCTGTGTCATTATTCATCACAGATGGGTCAGATTCCCCAGCTACTGTGTACCCTGGGAGGCCTCAAGGAAGGATATGCCAGATCACTGAGGAACCAAAGGAAGCCCTGTTCCTGGATACTAAGCCAAGTTTGTAGTGCAAAATGAAAGTGTGAGGATTAGACCAAGTGGCAGCAGCACAAATCTCATAAAGGGAAATCTAGCTAAAAAGGCAGATGACATAGCAACAGATTTAGTAGAGTGGGCTTTCACTGGTCTGGATAGTTCTAGATGCAGGCTATCATAAATGAAGGAACTGCAACCAGCAATCCACCTGGAAATAGTCACTTTAGAAACTGCTTGGCCTTTCTGTCCTGAGAGAAAGCCACAAAGATTTGGTCTGACTTTCTAAGCTCCTCAGTCCTATTTAAATAAAAATGCAATTGCCTGTGGACATCTAAACAATACAATATGTATTCCCCTTTATTAGAGTAATTAGGGAAGAAGACCGGTAGTTGAGTTGATTGAGATTAGCTTCAGAGGCATCCATGGGGAGAAAGGAAGAATTTGTTCAAAAAGACACCCTGTCCTTATAAAAAAATCAAGAACAGTGGCTTAATGCACAGAGCCTGAAATTCCAAGACCCTCTTGGCAAAAGTAATGGCTACTAAAAAGGCAGGTCTTCCAGAAAAGAAATTTAAAATCACATGAACCAGCTGGTTCAAAAGGTTTCTGCATTAGGGACTGCAGCACCAAAGTCAAATCCCATGGAAGACATGGATCCTTATTAGGAGGTCTAAGAAGAAAAGCTCCTTCCAGAAAGGCTCTGCACAATTTGGAAGAAAAGGTAGGCTCATCATTGATATGGTAATTAGAGATGGCATCTAACTGGAGCATGGTAGAAAAACTCACCCCATCCTGAAAAAGGGAAGATAAGAGCAAAATATCAGGAGTAGGGGCTGAAAAGGGCTCTAGATTCTGTTGTCTGGCCCAAATGGAAAACCTTTTCCACTTACTGCAATACACCTTCTATGTGGATGGCTTTTGAGAAGTCAAAATAATGGTCCTCACCAGCGAAGGAAGCCTGGACTGTGAAAGAATCGATTACTGGAACTGGAGAAATTATGTGGTTAGAAGAAGGGTCTGGAGATTGGGAAATGTGATCCAGAATGGGATCTAATATTCAAGGTAGATATTGCAGATGAGACCTTAGGAAGGTGAACCATGTCTGACAAAAGCAATAAAGGGGCAGTGAGGATGAGAGAGGTATTCAAATGACAAGCTTTCTCTAAAGCTTTGGGTATCAGGGGAATAGGAGGATAAGCATAGAGAAGACCCCGGAGGCCAATCATGAACAAGATCATACCTAGGTGATTCCCATGATGGGGTATCAGGGAAGTGTAATCACTGCATTTGTGGTTGATTGGGAAAGCAAAGAAGTCGCAGCATGGTTGACCCCACTGGTTGAAGATTTGCCTTGCCACTGACGGATTCAGAGACCACTTGTGAGGACTCAAAATGGACCTGCAGAGTTTCTTGGCTTATGTTGGACCTCCTGGGTATATGAGTTGTAAGGAGAAAGGGAATGGAAGACGTCACCCATTCCCACACTCTCTTGGCCTCTCTGCACAGAAGATAAGACCGTGTTCCCCCTTGCTTGCTGATATACCAGGCAACCGCCATGTTGTCTGTCTGAATTGCTATAGTATCCAGAGGGAGGCATTCCTGAAAGGCTTGCAGTGTTAGGACTGCTGTCATCTGCAAGGCATTTGTATGTAATTTGGTCTCTATGGGGGACCACATGCCTCAAACAGTCCATCCCTGAAAATGCCTCCCCACACCCCAGCAGGAAGGTGTCCATGGTCACTGCGACTGTGGGCAGGGGAAGACAAAATGGCTTACCTAGAAATAGGTCCTGAGACTGAAGCCACCAAGCAAGATGAGCCCTGCACACCTGAAACAACTTTTATCAATATGGGCTGTGACAGAATGGACCATTGGATTGTCAATGTCTATTGGAGAACCTGCATGTGATACCTATCAAGAGGAACTAACTGAAGAGCAGCCACCATAGACCCTAGTGTTTTGAGAATCAAATGATCAGATGGGCATTAGAGATCCAACAAAAGAGAGACTTGATCCTGAATGAGCTGGCAGATTTTGGTTCTGAACTAGGTTGACTTGGGTAGATTTGCTGTGATACCTAGATGCTGGAATACACGGAGGACATATCTGGTAGCCAGAGTTAGTCAATGCCTTGTGGGAGCTGTGAGAAACCAGTCCTGATATGGAAAACCTGGAAACCTTGCAGCTGGAGATGAGCTACCACCACAGCCTTACATTTGGTAAACACTGGGGGGGGGGGGCTGTGGTGATTCCAAATGTCAGGGCTTTGAACTGGTGATGATTGGCCCTTAACCAAAAGCATAAGTGTGTCCTGGAGTGCCTGTCAATTATTATGTAATAGTATACATCCTTGAGAGCCACTGAGCACATCCACTTGTTCTTGCCCAAGAGAGGCAGAATGGACTGTACAGTGACCATCAGGAACTTGGACTTCTTAGGTTCATAGGTGTGTACTAGGGTAATGGCCCTGAGGCCTTTACAAGCCTAGCCCATAGAAGTGCCCTGGCATTGTGCCGCCTGCCGTTAGTTCCCAGTGCCTCTATCAAGTAGAGCCACTGTAGTGATCCCCGGGGTGAATTTTACCCATTTGTCTTGAAGAGGGCTAGTGAGGTGGTCTGCTTGACATGTATGGGAAGTCTATTCCAGAGCATGGGTAATCTCTGGGTTATGAACCTGTCTCTCCAGCATGTTCTGTTGATTGTGGTAATGAGGTCTCTGGAGCGTGTGTTGCAGAGAGATTGGGAGTTCTTTAGATGTAGTATTTCTAACATAGCTGGATCAGACATGGCTTTGTAAGTCAAGCAGAGGTCTCCTCTTAGTAGACAATATGAGACCGAGAATAGCTGGAGTTTTTTTGAGTCTGTCAGTGTAGGGCATGTGTTTAAGGCCTAGGATCCTCTTAGTGAGGTACTTTTGTGGCCTCTCCAACAGTTGCAGGTGTCTAGTGAGGTACATGCCAAATGGGCCATTATACTCTATGATTGTCTAATGAGGGAAGAGTAGAGAGAATTGATACCACTTTCTTACTGGATGCAGAACCCATGGTAATGAGATGTGCCACAGAGAAGGACTTTCTGACCACAGTGGCAATGTGGTGGTCGATGGAGAGGTTCTCAACCTGTGTCCCCAGATTTCTTAGAACGCCTTCAGTGTTCAGTGGGCTACCATCGATGTGGTAATTAGTGGAAACTGAGTTTTTCCCAAAGGGGACGACTGCAGATTTTTTGGCATTAAGCTTAAGGCCATGGTTTCAACACCAGTCATTGGTCTCAGTGAAGCCTTTTCTGTAGGATGCCTGCATCACTTGGGAAGCTAATAATGGCTCCCAGCTTGCATTCATCTATGAATTTGGTCAGGCAGAGAGTCCCTCTGTGTTGGCCTGGACTTCTGAGAAGTAGATGCCAAACAGGAGAAGACCCAGGACCGATCCCTGTGGGACTCCACTCATGACTGGTCGGCAGTCTGACTATGGAGTCCACTACTTTCACAATGTGGGTTCTGTGAGCCAATTTGCAACCCATCTAACGATATAGGGGTGGGTGCCTAGTTTTCTGAGTTTATCAATAATTTCTGAGTGCGGAATGGTATCAAAGGCCTTGGCCAGATCGAGGTAGGCTGTATGAACTGCCTTACCTTCATGCACTGCTCTGGTGACTGACTCAAAGAAGTCACCCAGGTTGAGCAAGCATGATCTACCTTTCAAAAAACCCAAATTGCGTGGCATCTAGAGTTTGGAGATTCCCTCTATCCTTGTTAATTATGCCCATGATGATGTGCTCCGTAGCCTTACATATCAGTCTCATCAGGCTAATGGGGTGATAATTTCCAGGGTCTGTAGTCGCTCCTCCTTTTTGGAAAGGATGACTGTAGCAGTGCACCATTCGGTAGGGACAAAGCCTGAGGTGAGGCTGTGAGTGAACACAGCACACAGATGTGGTGCCAGTTCATTGTAATTCATTTAGAACACAGCCATGGATATTGTCAGGTCCCATGGAAGCTGTATTCCTGACCTAAGACAATGCAGCTTTAACCTGTGCTGCAGTAATGTTGGGTGCCTGGCACTTTTCCGGTATTGAGATTGGTCTTTTGGGATGGGTAAAGTTGGCATTGAATCTGTCGGCCAGTACGTTAGCAGTATCTGTTGGCTCAGCATAGGAGGTACCATTGTGCAGTAACTCAGAGCAAAGCTAGGTATTGCCATGGAGATCCTTGATAAAACTATAGAAGGCTATGTGGTCATTTTTATTCTCTGCCGCAATTCTGCCTTCATAGCTGGCTTTAGAGGTTTTGATGAGGATCTCAACTTTTTGTTGAGGCTAATAAGGGAATTTTTCCAGTCTTGGGACTTGACCTTTTTCTTCTGTTGTACAGTTTATTAATGGCAGGTCACCACCAGACTGGCTTCCTTTTTTTGGAGGAGAGCATCTTGGTTCTGTTGGGTATGGCTAGTTCCATTCATTTATGTACATGTTTGTACAGTGCATTGGTGTATGATTCAGCAGTCATACATCTATTTTCCATTGGCATGGGTGCCGTGAAGTTAGCCACCTCTGTTTTTAGGAGTCCAAAGTTGGCTTTGGAGAAGTTTTTCATGGTGGTTGCCTTTGATGGAGATGTGGGTAAGATGTGGATTTCCATGATGATTGGTTTGTGGTCGGACCTAACCAGGGAGGAATTGACTACTGGCGTAGAGCAATGGTTGCCCATGTTAGTAATAACCAGGTCAAGGATGTTGCTTTCTCTAGTGGGGGTAAGAATGAGCTGGTCCAGGGCATTGGACTTGATGAATTCTAGGAACCGTTGGGCCAGTGCATTGGTGCATGAGTTTTCCCAGATGATGGTGGGGTAGTTGAAGTCATCTAGTATGAGAGTGTTGGGTTGGATCTTAATAGTTTCCAGTGTGCTTAGGAATGTTTAGTGAGAATCTTGGGACATGGTTGGGGACCTGTAGAAGGCTACGACCTGAATCGCCATCTTACCCGATGTTAGTTGTACCTGGAGTATCTCAAATGCATTATGCTGGGCTACAAGTCTGGAGGTGTGCATATCCTTTATGAATATGGAGACACCACCACCTTTGGAGCTTCAGTCCATGCTCTGGGGCCGAAAGGTGTGGAATGAGTTATAGCCTGGTAGTGCAGGGGTGCTTTCTGCTGCTTTAAACCAGGTCTTTGTTACAGCACAAATGTTGATGTTCTCCCATTTTTGAGGAGTGCATCGAGCAAGTGCATCCTGAGATTTAGACTTCTACCATTGAGCAGCATGACCATCAGACTGCATTTATTTATAGCTGTTACGGTGATAATTTGGTCTTTGGGATACCGCCTAAAAAAGGCACTCTAGGAGTGGCAAGAGCCTTAGCCAGTACCTGGAAACCCAGGGGTGACAGATGCCGGCCATCTCTGGCAAAGCATCAAGGTCTGTCTGTCGTGTCATCCCAAGCAGACAAATACTGGATCTCCTTAAAATGACACCAGAAACTTAACCAATTGTTGAAGTCCATTTTTTGTTTGTACTGTGGTATCATTCTGGGTGATGGTAGGATTCTGCTCAGGGCTAGGGTCATACCTTCCTTGGCCACATAATCCAAGAGCTCCACCATGTCTCTTTTCATGTAATCCAGGGAGGTGCATCTCAGGTCATTAACATCCACATGGACAATGACAGATTCATACTTGTACTTGTCCTGGAGTGATCTGAGTGAGTGTGCTGTGTCAGATTCTAGCATCTAAAAGCTGACTGTTGCCTTCTCCTTATTCAACCTAGTGAGTGGGACATCAGTGTGCCTCACTATTGAGTCACCTATGATTATTGTATTGGGCAAGCTGTTTTGCCTTAGGGGCTTAGGTTTAGGGGCACGCTGTGTAGGTGAGCTGTGTGTGTCTAGTGGTTTGTGCTGAGTTGTGGTTGAGTGCATTTCTGCCTTGGAGGTCTCTGCTGTTTGGGTAGATTTCTGTTGAGAGCCGCTGCGAAGGTGGGTGTGTGGTTTGTGTTTTTATGTGAAGGCTGCGATGGTGGATGTCCTGGAATGCTGTGCGTTCTATGTGGTGTGGTGCAGGTGTTGATCTTCTCTTGTCCAGTTATTCCGGTCTTAGCTGGAGAGTGCATGGTTTCCAAGTTGGAGATATAGGTGCATCTCACAAGTCTGAGTGTTGGGAGGTAAGAGGAGAGGGTTGTCTGTGTACATGAGGCAGTTGCTACATTGCCTCAGAATGCCCAAGTTCACCAGGTTAATAGGAGAAAGCACAGGAAACTGACCTTTAGACATGCCAGGAGGGGATGGTCATCATTACTAAGTAGTGGAACTGTTTCCTTATAGGACGTCTAGTGCTGATGGCACTTGTGTGCTACAATAATTGTTACAAAAAAGCCTGATGAAGTGCTGGCAAATAAGCTAATTAAAGTGCAAGAGAGAAGAGAAAGTTGAAATGGATAGAAAAACTGCCCAAATGGCTAATAACTTCAATTTCAGAACCGGAAACCACTCCTCTTGTGTTAGATAGGCTACATAGTGCTTACCACTCCCACTGATAAGCTGGAAGGCTTCCTTCTAACATAGATGGGTCTGGAAACTAAGAAATTACAAAACAGTCCTGGATACTGCAAATCTGTATATGGACTACTCTAGCAACAGGAACGGTAGAAAGCAAGCCCACAACTTTTTTTTTTTTCTCCAAGAAAAAGTGAACTTAAAAGACTAGCAGTATGAAAAAAGTTAAACAGCAACAAAATGCAGTTAAACCGTAATTAAATGCAGTAGCTAACAATGAAATATAGTTACAGTAGATTGCTTTGAAACAGTAGCTCACAAATAACAATAGTAACAAACAGCACTAACAAAGCAGTGATTCAGTAGAATACTGTCATCTATTTAATGAGGCTACCAACAAGCAGTAATAAATGTGGCAAACAGCAAAATGAAGTAGAAAGAGGAACAGTTTATATATATATTAGAAAGTAAAGTGAAGAGACAGACAAACTGAGATACTTCAAGGTTCAGAAGCTAAAGGGGTGGACCTTTGCTAATTTCTCACTGTAAACAGTAGAATGAGCTGATGTAATGCCACTGGGGGAGTGTTCAGTATCAACTTTATACCAGAGGTGGGCAACACAAAGCCACCAAGACATAAAACCACAAGGAGCATGGGTGGAAAAAACAGTTGGACAGATTACAGAGATATGTATTAAAACACAAGTGCAGAAGACATTTGAAAATAAACACTTATCTTTTTCAAATATCTCAGCAGGGCAGTAGGCATGTCTCTCTGCAGCTTACGAAAACAAGTATATCCAATTTAAAACACTGGCTATTAAAGGCAGAGAAACCGAAACCAGCCCAATTATCCAATTAAGAAAAACAGTTTTGCAGGAATGTCCTTAGCTAGATTAAACCACTCTGATTACTTTCTCTCGCAAAGAAACAGCTAGATTTCACTGCAAGCCAAAAGGGGCACAACAGTAAAAGATACTTGGCTCTATCACACAACAAAAAGGAGATTAAAAACAGTTGTACAGATTACAGAGATGTATATTAAAACACAAGTGCAGAAGGCAATTAAAAATAAACACATCTTTTTCAGATATTACAGCAGAGCAGTAGACCAGTCTCTCTGCAGCTTACAACAGCATGAGGGGAAAAAAAAGCTTTAGCTCACTGAGATCCAGAATCATACACAGGTCCCCAATCTTTTTGGCAACAAAAATAAGTGACAGCAAGTTTTGGACCCTTGTCCTTTCGGGATCTCTTGAATGGCTCTTTTTCGAAGGAGGTCCTGCAGTTCAAGAGAGGCCAATTCCCTTTGGCATGGTGGTATGTCTTGGAGAGATTTTCAAATTTGAGGGGGCTGAATGGAGTGGAGTAACCCCTGGAAATAATTTTAGCACTCACTGGTCGGAGGTGAGACTAGTCCAGGCTAGAGAGAGAGAACTCCCATCTGCCTCCAGGGCAGGACAGTTGGGCAGCACTTCAGGAGCACGAAAAGGGCTTCTTCGAAAAGGGTTCTTAGGAGCCATGGTTTTGCAGAGCCCTCTCTGCCCCTAGATTGGCTTCTACCTTTGAATTCCCTGCCCCAGCCAGCAGAAGAGGCTTCTTGGGGAGCGTCTTGAAAGGAAGACTGTGTCCTCCAGAACAAAAGCTTCTTAATTCCCCTCTGGGTCTTAGAAAAGGACTGCTGGGAAGTAGAAAACTTGATCCCTACCGAGGAAAGAGTCTTGCCTTCCTGCTCACTATGGGTTAAGGTTTCCTTAACAGAAGGTCCAGACAAAGTGGAACCATTAAAGGTGGCATTAGTGAGATGTTTTAAAGGGGTCTGCAAACCTGCAAAGGCAAAGCCAGGCATGCCATTGGATAGCAGTGCCTGCTGCTTGAGAGGTGGCCTCTGCAGTATTAGAGATCAGCCTCATCAAAGCACTAGCTAATGAGAGACTAGCTTGAGATTCTAGAAGCAGCAACTTTGACAGGGGAAGTGGTAAGCTCCCAAATCAAATCCCTCTGAAGCCAGGTAAAATGGGCCAAATAATTAGTTGTTCTCAGATCAAAAGTAGCTGAGGCAAATGCACACTTTCCAAAATGGTCGATCGCCCAGGACTCCCTAATCAGGGATGAACCAAGGATCTTTCAGCTAGCTCCTTTTTAGTAGCAGCGGCGGCCACCACGATAGCATCAACAGGGACCCCTTTGCTCCAAAAAGACCTATCCTTGGGAGAACTAAGGAATTTGTCTGCTTTCTTGGGCATAGTTTCCACTGTGTCTGGCTCCTTCCAAGCCCTACTGGTGATCATGTCCACAAGCTCGTCAGCAAGGGGGGAACCCAGGTACTAGATGGGCCCCTCCTGTACACCTTCAGGAATATGGACTCCTCTGAAGATGAGGATGGGGAAGACCATCCGGCTTTTTGCTTGAGAACCTCCAGGATGTCTCTGAAGGAAATCTCCTCAGGCAGACGTCTGGGGGACCCATCTCCCTCCTCAAAATGTGTCCTCCATGAGGGACACTCTAGGGGAGTCCAAATGCCTCCTCTTACAAGTTGTCTTCTGAGGGGGGCTCCCCTGTGGTGGACTCAGGGGAGGACTCAGAAGAAATGGGTACCCCCAAGTGAGGCAGTGCCCATCTGAAGGCACACATAGGAGGGCTGACCCTGAATGGGTGATGAAGCCTCAGCACCCAATCCTGAGAGGCTGGGGAGGACCTTGAGGATGAGAGGTAGCTGCCAGGCTGAAAAAGGTCCTCTCTACCACCCAGAAGGCTGATGGATAGTATGAAGCCCCACCACACCCAGTGGTGGGGGCCACCTGGGAAGGTAGAAGGGTCCCCAACACAACACCCCCAGATGATATTGGCCCTGAGTTGTCCAGAGCTGAAGCCCCCAAGGGAAGGGAGCAGTCAGAAAAATCCAGACCTGAACCCACCCCAAGAGAACTCACACTGACCCATCAGACGAGGCCTGCTCTTGTCCGAGGGCTACGGAAAGAGCTGGCCAGGGACCCTGATGGTGTCGAGAAGGGGGATACCCAACACCATCAGTCTCTCACTAGAAACCTCCTGGGCCTGATATTCCAAAACTTGCTGGATTGGAAGAGGAGTGTGGAGACCTATGAATGGGGAGGGACCCTAGCCACCTGGGCAGGGAACGACAACAAGCCCAACTCGATTTGGACCTTGAGTCCAAGTGAAAGAGACTTCTGGACAACTTGGACAAAGCTGAAGAGTGGCCAGATCTTGCTGGGGATCTATGTCCTCGAGAATAAGATTGGCTCTGATGACTTGGAGCGTACCTCCTAGAGGACTCAAAAGGGGAACCCTCAGTGATAGGATCTGATGGAGCTGTCAGATCTGACAACATGGTAGACATCAAAGGCTTAGAAGCTGTGCTGGATGGATCGACAAACTGGTTGGATCCGGGAACTGCTTGCTTCTGCTCAGATCTGAAGGCTTCTGATCTGCCAAAACTTTAGATCAGATAGTCTGATCCAAAGCTCCTGGAGTGACAGATCTCAGATCCAAAGCCAAAGAGGCTGGGCTCGGATCTGGAGATCTATGATCTGAGAGCCTCAGGTTTTTTGAAAGAGAGGAAGAGGAGGACCCCCCCAGAGAAAGTAGGAGGTTTTCTTCTTAGGCTCCTGCAAGGGTTTGGACTGGGAGTCCAAAGACAAAGGACCACTCTTCACCAAACTCTTCAACAAAAGTTTGTTTTGGTGCTTTACGAGAGCCCTTGAGTTGAATGCAGCACAAATGTCACATTCAAACTCCAAGTGCGCTGACCCCAAACAGTAGAACCACTCTTTGTGCAAGTTGGAGCATGGCATCTTCCAACTGCATGAGAAGCATCTTTTAAAACCTGTAGACTTTTCATCCATGTTAAACTAGTAAAGCCCACACAGAAAGGAAAAGTTTTTAATATATATATATATATATATATATATATATATATATATATATATATATATATATATATATATATAAAAGGAAAGACCAGGGAAGAGAAAAACATGCGAAGCCCCACACACTAGGAGGGGCAAAGGGAGAATCTGTCAACACCCAAGGAAGTAGATTCTGATAGGGCCGGGAGGTATTAAGCTTAACTGATAGGCAGAAACTACACCCAAAAGTAAAAGGAGAGGAAAAAAGCCAAGATAAATAGCACTTAACTCTATATCCTACGCTTGAGCCTGGGATCATGTCTGAGCGAGTCAGTGGCAAACGAGATCTGAGGGTTCGAGGTAGCAGGGGGGACTATGAATCTGTCTGAGAAGTTGCTGGCTTGGAGCCAAGACCCATCTATGATGAATAATGACACAGATCATCAGATCAGGGGGGAACAAGATCTTATCTTTTTTGCCGGTTGGCACTGCTGGTGTGGGATCTTGCTGTCCAGTATCACGTGACTGTTCAGGCAGTTTACATGCCTTCAGGTCAAAACATGTAGCAGACTCGCTGAGCAGGTCCTTAACTCAATCCCATGAATGGATGCTTCACAGGGATGCGTTACTGAACATGGTCAATCAGTGGGGTACTCCTCAAATAGATCTGTTTACCTCCCCTCTGAACAGACAACTTCCTCTGTTTTATGCCAGAGACACAGGTTCTTTGATTTGGAAGGTGGACACACTATCTTTTTCTTGGAAGGGTATTTTTCTTTATGCTTTCCCTCCCCTTCCCATCATTCCAAAAGTCCTGTTCAAAATTGAACATTATGCTCCCAAAATCTTGTTTGTGAAACCCTTTTTGCTGGGACAGCATTAGCTCCTTCTTCTGCATTTAGCCAAGGGCAGTCATCACAAGTTACCTCACAGGGTGGACCTTCTTACACAAGGCAAGGGATTAGTCATCCACACCCACCTGTCCACTTTTCAGCTGACACTTTGAGTGATAGGATTTTGTTTCCACACAGACACGTTTTTTTTCTGAGGACTTACTTAGGGTCCTGCAGCAGGCCAAGAACACCAATACTATGAAATCCTACTTATCCAAATGGAAGATGTTTTCTGTTGTCTTTCTTGTAACCTGGACCCACTTTCATTGGATGTTCCTTTGGTTCTGTCTTATCTGTGTAACTTGCTCAATGTTGAGTTGACTTGTTCTTCTGTTAAGGTCCACTGACATATATGCATACATACAAATATTTCAAGCATGGGCATTAATGCCCTTCTAGCTTGCCAATATATCAAAAGATTTGTTCCCAAAGTAAGTGTCCAGGCTGTTCTTAAAAATATCTAAACTAGTACTTGCCTTCGTGTAATTTGGTAGTTTGTTCCGTGCATCAGCTGCTCTGTCAGAGAACCAGTTAGTACACTTCTCATTTCTATAGATTCTTCTCCATAGGTTGTCTGATGATTCTCTAGTACTTTTTGATAACCCCAAACATTCCCAGAGGTAGTTGTCCCTAAATACCCTATATACCTGTTAGTCATAAATAAATAACATTAAGAATTTACGTTATATGCCTTTAGTCAGGAGCAACACTGCAGGATATGCAAACACAAATTTTATTTTTACAGTGCTGGGAGTCGGTCTTCGTAGCCCTTGATGAAGCATTCTCACTTTACGTAGAAAACTGTATTTTTATACATTTTCTTATCTAACCCAGTCATGGAGAGTTATGTTATTTATTCTGACAAATGAAAAACTTTGCATATGTCCTCATACCTCACAATTTTCATCTTGGACTTCACGTGAACACCGTTTTATACATGATCCACCTGCTTCCAAGGGGTCTTGTTTCTCACCTTGAATGTTTCAAACCTGCCCTAGCAACAAGGCACTCCTAGGCTGGAGGTGTCAGGCTAACAGATTCCTTTTGTAGTAACTACATGCCTTTACTTTATGAAACGAGTAGTATTCTCTCTTACTACATACTAAAGAAATGCAGTTTAAGAAACAGCAATACTGTAGCTTATGAAGCTGTATTTTTCCCACCCCTGCATACAAATTGTATTTGCTTTTTAACAATCATATTATAGCATCATTAATAAACTGAAATTAATGTACATTTTAATAAGCTGGTCTTATCCCATAGCATACCTGAATAAGATCTCCTCTTAGATATCTGTAAGAGACACTGTACAAGTTCAGATATTTTAGTCTTTCATAATAACTTAGCTTTTCACATCCATGGATGCCCTTGGTATATTTCCAGTTTACCCATGCTTGTTTTCTTATAAGGTTTCCATATTGTTATTCCACACTCAAGTTTGGGTCTAATGTAACTAACAAAGACTCATCAGCTCTCTCTGCTTGTCTTCATTTATCTCCTCCTTTAACTTCTAGGTTTCAGGCTTAACAATTCTTAAAAGGTGTCCTTCATATCAGGCCTCCCATGAAATCTGTTCCTCCTTCCTGGGATCTTAATGTTGTTTTGGAAAATTTGACTCTAGCTCCTTTTGAGCCTGCAGCTTCAGCGTCTTTGCAAGATTGCTCTTGGAAGACTGTTTTTTTTGTTAGCCCTTACTTTTGCTAGATGGGTGTCTGAGCTTCAAGCCCTTATAGCCTTGTCCCCCCTTTTTTGGTGTTTCATAAGGTTCCTTGCATACTAATCCTCCTTGTATGCCCAAGGTAATGATTGCATTGTCCCTTTAATCAGTCGACTCATTTGCCCACTTTTTCCCTTCTCTGCAATCTGCTATCATTTTGTTTAGCGAGGACTAAGACTATTAGGAAATTTGATCAACATTTTACTTTCATCCCAGATCCTTGGGATTAGCTGTATCCAAGCAAATTATTTCTTCTTGGATCTCAAAAGCTATTTCTTTTTATTATTCCTTTCATGTTAGGAGCCTTCCTTCTTCTGGTAAGGCTTATTCTACTAGGGCTGTGGCTTCTCCTGGTGCTTTTTTCAAGGGTTTGGATACCAACTCTTCAGGGTGCTACCTCGACTAATGTGCATACATTTACCAAGCACACGTTAGATGGAATCTCCAGAGCTAGAGCTGGTTTTGCTCTGGCTACTCTTCATGGCTTCTTAGAGGACACTGCTGGTCCTTCCTCCTCCAAAGTTTCTTCTTGACCTTTGGCACTATCCCTAATGTGAAGAATACTGCAACAGAGCAAGGGAATGACAAAGTACAGTTGTGTAAAATTGTACCATAATGGTAGATGTCCAACTCTTCCCTGTCTAAGTATTCACTCCCTCTCTCCACCCTGTGGTCCATTTCTTATTTGGAGGTACTGCTTACCTCTCTTTTCCTTGGATTGATGTTCCTTCTAAGGATAGTAAATCCAGATGTCATCTTTTTGCCCTCTGCTATGCAAGGAACATATGTGTGACATACGGCATACCTTAAGGCAACCTAAAGGCTTTGGTATACTGGCTGGATGTCGGGATGCCCTTGGCAGGGGGATCCCTAATGTGAAGAATACTGCAACAGTGAAGAGAAGGTCATGTACTGTTTTGTAAGATTTTGCACAACTGTACTTTGCTTTAAGACTATGTGGCAGCAATGAATTGCTGAAAACTATAACAGGCGTTAAAATATATCAGTACTTGAGATAGTAGATTTGTTGCCTGCACAATTACTAAAAATAAACTAATGAGCATGCATGATCATATAGCACCAAGTCCTAAAAACATGGAAGAAAAGACAAATTAATTTTTGTACCCTAAAGAATGAAGAGCATCGTTAGCTGCACTCTGAGACAGACTTATAAAGGTCAAGATATATGAGTGTAAAGTAGAGGGATGTGGGTCAAAGCCAAGATGATTCCACTAGTACTTAAAACTAAGCTAATAAAACAGAACGTTCATCCATATCTAAATGTGCTAATAATACAGGTGAATTCATATAAATTACACAAGGAGATGATTCTGCTTACATTTTGGATGCTGAGGAAATCATTCGTGTCACACACCAAAGTGTAAACATTAACTGTACACTGACCTAGTGGGGTCCACTACTACCACAACATAAAAGTATGTAGAAATTACATTTAGAGAAAACTTCATAAGAGTGCTGAAAACTCCTCTAAGAACTAGATATTAACTTTTGAGTTATAAATCAGTTTGCCCCTGGCTAGCAAAAGTACATCTATTCACTTGCATACATACCTTTAAATAATTTGTAACCAAGTACAGCCCTGATTTTTACCATCGACAATTGAAGTGACAGTATCGATAACAGTATGAACTCTCGAGTGACACTGGGAGATAATGGGGGAACATTTATCTACTTGCCTATTTATTAAACTTTGTTTTCTGTTTAGATATGGTCCAGGGATTTCTTCCAGTCCTGGCCTGATCCCATCGATGGTTACAGTAGTACAGAAACCTTAGTAGTTAAACAACATAATATCACAAAACATGTCTCAGATCCTAGTTTAGAGCAACCGTTATTCTGGGTATCCTGCCCTGTGGCCACACAGGTAGTTGTGCTAGCAACGCTATCCTGTTGGTTGAGGAGTATGAAATGGACCATATCAGGCTCAAAAGTTATGTGTTGTATGATGTAGTGCCCCAGTTGAATGAAGTGCCACATAAGAAACTGGCCCTTTGGTGGGGCCAGTAGAAGAGAAGAGTGGGAGCTGCCCTAGAGAGGAACTAGAATAGGAAAGGTGTACCCACTGCAGGTACTACAGACTTGGAGAAGGAGTATTTGTGCAAAGCCTGAATGTAAAGGCAGACTGAAAAACTGAGACCTCAGATATCCTGGAGAAGGGCAACCAGTGAAAACTGAGTGAGAAATAATGCAATAAGTTTGTCTTGTCTGCTTGTGGAAAAGAGAGAAGTTATTGGTGCCTGATGGAAGGGCCTGGAAACAAGTTTTTAGCATATTTGTTGACTTAAACAAACTACTATATACACAGGCTGCTGAAAAAGTGTGAAACTGAAATTGCACAAAATACATGGAGTATTTTAGAGATTTTCAGAAATGAATGAATGAGTTAGCTGAAATTTCATTTATCTTCTCGAAGTCTGACTAAAACAACTTTATATTCTGTGTCTGATGTGATTTTGAGTGAAGCTTAAATTTTAAGTGTCTGATGTGATTTTGAGTGAAGCTTAAATTTTAAGTGTCTGATGGTATTTCGTAAAGGTGTGAGCTAAAGCCTGGGTAAATTTTTTTGATACTGAGCAGAGTGAAAGTTGTCATTTCATTCTTAGTGGTTGAGGGAGATGAACTGTGACTACTCAAAGCCACTATTATGTAAATAACATTTAAATCCTGGGCTGAAGTTATAAATATCTACCCCTACCATAACCTAAAATCTCTAAGATCCGCACACAAACTTCTTGTAAATATTGACAAAGCAAACAACAAAGCTGGTGATTCCCTCTTTTCCAACACTGTTGGAAAACACTGGAACCTGCTTCCCTCCGAACTTTCCACTATTCCCTCAAAATCTCTCTTCAAAAAGAGAATTAAACTCCACCTCAAATCACAATGGCTGTGCCCCTGTACTAATCCTGACTAACACTAGCTCTTGCCACCTGACTAAAACCTTCATCTTATAACCTCTAACCTCCCTCTTATTTACATCCACTATCATATTTCCCCTTCCTACTACTTCTAAATATATATATATATATATATATATATATATATATATATATATATTGTACATTTGGTATTATTATTTATTTATTTTTTTCTCAAAATGTGACTTGCAACATTATCCTTAGCACAATATTGTTAACTTTATAACTGTCTGCAGTTATAATACTTTTTATTTTTTGTTTGTACTCCTTTTAATCTTTACTGTAATTCATCTTAAACTCTGGAGCTTAACTCCCCGGGCCTCTGCTGAAAATGGACATGTATCCAGCTAGACTAGCCCGGTCAACAAATGTAAAATAAATAAATAAATAAAAATAAATAAAATAAAATATGTTGATCATAAAGTATTTTCTCTATAATGTTTATAAGAGGAAAGAGTATAGCTATGGGTTCTCAAGTCTGCCGGTGTCTTTAGGGATGTGACTTTTGATAACGTGAGGGAGGATGATGGTATGCTTCCAGCTGAATGATGAAATTCCTGAAGTTAAATTCGGGAGGGGGGGGTGGTAAGTGGTTTGGATGTGTTTTGACAAAATCAAAATTAAGCACAGGAAGATCTTTAACAATTCAGAATTAATTTTTTCGATTGAGAGAAGTCAAATAAATCACCCCAAGGCTCTACAGATAGTTGGGAGTTCTTTTCATTTTCGAGTAAACAACCTACATCAGAGCAGGTTTTTTTTTTTTTTTTTTAAATAAATCCGGCATAAGCACCTGAATATCGTGACACTTTGACATGAGCATATGCAGTCTTTCTACAAATTTCATTTTTGGCTCAAATGTAATTTCTCCATCAAGTACAAGAACTCAAGTTTCATTTTTACATCATTTACAAGAAGATTTCTCATTTTTTTTAAGAAATGCAGCTTAAGTCATACACACATTGTAGTATATATCTTTTTTATTATGGCTTCTAACCCAACTCCCATTGTATTTATGCATGTCTCACACTTGCATTTTAAGGTGTCACATTTTTATTTGGCAACTATTTTCAGTTTTTGCTTAAAAATGTCATGTTTACCACATTTGGAATTTTTTATAATTTATAAAGAACAAGCCATTAGGTTCACATAAACTGTAACGACTACAAGATGCAGTTAATGTAGTCACATAAAATGTGATTCACAGACATGTTTGACTGCTGTGTTTAATACCCTGTTAGCGATTTATGTGCATGTCTCTGAATTGCAAGTATTTTTTGCCTGTACTAAATAAAACTTTTCAGCAGTAAGTGCCACTGGCAGCCCATGAGTCGCATTGGCAAATACAAGCATTCACCCACCCCCAAAGAGGCACATATGACTACTCGACCAAGGATCCAGCCAACTCCAGTAGATTGTACAGCCACAAGTATTCCCAAACAAGTAGCAGGCAGGCACTTTTGGTTTTCTACAGCCACAAATAATCCCAAGCGAATAGAATAGAAGGCAGGCACTTTTGGTTTTTAACACCACTTATTTATTATGTACGTTGTCGTCACAACACTTCATCAGAAACGAACATCTGAAATAAAATCACTCCCCTATTTATATCCACAGTCAAAGTGAATAATTAATAGTTAATAATAAATACACTAATACACTAATTAATACACTCAAAAGCTATTAGGCTGAGGAACATTTAAAAAGACAGAGCAACTAAAAGCATATTAAACTCCATACCACTACAGCACTGAAGTAAACTGTCATATATTCTCATTTAATAACATATAAAACTGTAGCCATAAACCTTATTACCCTAGATATTGCTGTCTAAATTTTGTAATAATTTTATTAAAATTATAAAAAAAGTTGTTTTAAAAACTGATGTAAATATTTGCACGGTTTGCACCTTATAATTTTGCTGCCCTTAGTTTCAGGGCAGGTAAAAGGGAAACATTCTCATTTAATCCAGGTTCCCTGTAAGCTTCAAGGATAACCTGCCAATATAACTCATGGTACTCTATTTGTCTCCCCCATTGACCACTTCTCTCATCACAGGAAATTTCCTCTAACACACAGAAAAAACATTTTGTCACAAACCAAGATGTGTTTATATAAAGCGTTATTAACATTTTGGTTACGAATGCCATAGTGTGCTCGTATATTCGTCTCATAAGCTTTCTCTATATTATAAAAAGTGGGACAAGATCCACATTTAGTTAAATATATCAGATCTGTAGATTCACTTGTGGAATGGCTAGTCGCAACAATGCATCTGCTATATGCTTCTACAGTCACTGCTTCACTTTGTGCTATCAGAAGACACTGGGGGCATGTACCATATTTATATGTCCCTAAGTTATAATAATTTGTCCTATTTGAAAAGTTTCTATCAAATTTTTAATGTTCAAAACCTTCCTTAAAGTACACATAAAGGAAGTATACTTAACGCTTCTAAGGTCAGACAGCTGGGAAAATCTAACCCATTCTTTATTCAAAATGTCTCTTAACAATAGCATCCCCACTAAAATCAATGATAAAAGAAGACTCATAATTCTTTTTACATGTACGGTGTCCACACTCCGCCCAGTGGACCCTTCTACCGCCAAGCTATCCATCCCTATTATAGGGCAAAATCTACTTTACCTACCCTCTTTTACTTCCTTAGCCAACTGTTCTATCAATCCATTAGGGTAACCCCTCTCAGTGAACATTTCTTTTAAATTCAAGACCTCTAGGTCAAAGTCACTATCATCGGAGGTCATATGACTAGCTCTCACCAGCTGACCCTTCACTATACCTTTTTCTGACTAAAAGGGTGGGCACTTTTAAAGTGGAGGAAAACGTTGGAATACGTCTCTTTGATTTAAAGCCACTTGATTTTTTCTCAATGGTAATATCCAAATAATTCAAGGTGTTTCTAGCCCAATGGTGTGTTAACTTCAAAAAACTAGTATTCTTGGAAATATATTCCAAAAATTTCTTTGTCCTCTGTATCCTTCCAAAAGAAGACTATGTCATCCAAAAAATATCTATAAATGAACCAAAAATCTTTAAATGGGGATTCCAAAATGTATTTTTGCTCCCAGTACATAAGGACAAGGTTAGCATATACCGGGGTGCATCTAGTGCCCATGGCAACCCCACTAATTTGATGAAAAAATGCCCCCTCGAAAAACAAAAAATTGTTAAGCACCAGATCCATTAAATCAACACATGTTCGAAATTTGTTAAAAGGTAAACAACCCATGCTCATTAATTACCTCCTCAAACAAAGCCAGTATTGTGTGGAATACATCCAAATAGATCAACTACATCTATGGTGACAACAATTGTGGATGTAGGAATCCGGACATAATACACTTTAACATGTCCAACAAGTCCCTTAAAACAAACTGGTCTCATTGGGGGAATATGTTTCAACTTTACATCAAGGTATTTTGCTAAGGGGGCAGTAATGGACCCTTCAGCTGCTGCTATGGGTCTAAGGGAGAGGATCATTAAATGTCTTTATGTACTTTGGATATGCCAGATATAGAGGGAACCCAGGGTTTGTCATTAGTCAGAAATTCAAGAGTATATATGTCACTCAAACCTTCTAGCATTAAATCATTCAAACTTAAATGAATCCATTAATGGCTGATATTAATTTAATTCTTGGAAGCCCTGGTGTACTTCCCTGGTTCCCCAAGAATGTCTAACATTTTTGCATTATAAATAGTGGTATCCATGTATACCATATCCCCCTCCCTTATCTGGTTTCATAATCCTTGCATATTTATTATATCTAATGTCATTCAATAGATTATACTCCTTAGTGGTAAGGTTTGATGGAAATCTGTTATTCAGTATGGCTGTCCTAAGTTCTTTCTCCACCATCAACTCATAATTTTTCAACTGAGGGTAGAGGGGGGGTTAAAAATACTTTTTCTCTTAAGACTTTCATGGGCCAACCTATGTCCCATTTCACCCATCATTATTTCAAAATTTTTCTTCCGCAAAAACATTTTAAGATCAATAATTACTCTATTGTCCTACTTCCACTTGGGGACAAAATTAAATCCCTTAGGCAATAATTAAAAACAAGTCTCATTAATATCCAGGCTATTCTAGTTAAATATATTATATCCCCTGTAGGCACATATAGGGCCCTCTTGGGTAAAAGACTGAGGGTTTAAGGATGATGTTTCGTTTAGTACTTCCTGTTGCCTGTCCCCGTCGTCCAGCCCATGTTGTTGCCCCACCAGTAATAACTGTTGGAATATATGACGTTCATTGTGCATACAGCTGCAGTCATAACAGATGGGATTTCCTGCCGTCAGGCGGGTCCTCGGTCGGCCGAATTCCAAAGTCTAGGTTCGGCGTCAGTTGTCGTCGCTTCTTCCCTGATGTCAGTGCGACAGGGGTATAAAAGAACCAGCCGACGCCATTTTCTTCCGTCTTTCTTGCCGCGCGGTGCCCGAAGCAGAAGCAGTTCGCAAGTGCCGTTCGGCCAGCACCTGAGATTACGAATATCTTGCAACCGAAGTCTTCTTGAAAGCCAAGTACCCCGTTGGGGAAACTTTTCTTGCCTCAGACCGATGTCAGACAAAGTTAATAATTGTATTTCATGTGGGAAGCAAATACCGCATAAGGATTTTCATTCCCTCTGCATTCCTTGCTTAGGCACAGATCACGACGTCTCGGCCTGTCATTTTTGTGCTACATTCAACAAACGCACCATTAAGCGTCGGGCGGAGTTCGCCCAGCACTATTTTGGCAAAAAATTTAACTACATTATGTCGTCGGATCCTCTGACTCCAGTTTTGATTAAAAGACGCAAAGATAAGGACCGACACATGAGGTCCGCGGCCTCTACCGACACCACGCCAAAGCCGACTACAGGTGGTCCGGTTCTCAGCGAGGCACCTACACAGCCCCTGACTACCGACGACACTTCATTGGTGGTGTCTTCTGTGCCCGAGGTCGCAGGCTCTTCAGCCCACACCCCGACTACAGATACCGAAGCCACTCTTGGCGGTGAAACTCAGAGTTTAGACAGGTCTGCCTCCTCTCAAGGTATCTTTAGGCCTTCCTCTTCTTTTTCCATCAAGGCTTTCACTAAGTCTAAAACAGCCATGCATACTAAAAAACAAACCCCACAGGGCCCTTCTCAAGGTCCCATGCCTAAAAAGCAGATGCTCAAAATGGCTAAGGGCTTAATTACTCATATCAGGGGTTCTCAACCCCCCCTCCCCGGACAAAAGGCCCAGAGTGGAGGAAGAATCCCCCTCCTCGGACCAGGCCTCCATTATTTCAGAACATTCTGATGACCAGGAAAATTCATACTCCCCTTTTGAAGATTCTGATGCAGAGGAGTCCATTCCCTCTGTCTCCCCCCTGAGGATTACTCTTTTGGGGAAACCTTGCATACCTTGAGGGAACACTTCCACTGGGAAGGCCAAGAGTACTCAGACTCCAAGAAAAAGCTTAGGGATTTTCTCTTGCTCCCTCAGCACAGGCCTCTGGCTATACCTCCTGTCTTAGATATCCTTGATGATGTGTATTTGGAGTCCTGCCTTAACCCAGACTCTTTACCTCCAGCCCCAGTCAAGCCTGACAGGTATTACCGGGTTCCTGACTCACACCAATTACTATACAAAAGCCATGCGGCTGACCCAGAAACTATCTCACAGAGCCCCAAGGGAATTAAGGCCTCCACTGCTAAAAATCCATTACCTTCAGAGAGGGATTCCAGAGCTTTAGAAAGGTGGGGGAAAAAGGTATACACCTCGGCCACCTTATCCATGAGGGCATTAAACTGCCAGTTCCATATGTTAAAGTACCAACAGTTTCTGTTATCACAGTTGAGAAGCAAAATGTCACAACCTGAAGAACCAGAATTGAAGGAGTTGCAGGATTTGATACATAGTGCAGAACAAGTGGGTAAACATACCTTGCAATGTGGTTTTGATGCTTTAGAGGCCTCATGTAGAGCTGCTGTTACAGGATCAGTCATACGTAGACATGCTTGGCTCAAAGAGCAAACCTTACCAGATCATGTTAAAGCTAAAATGCTGGATGCACCTCTGCAAAAAGATGTATTGTTTGGTGTTAAAGCAGAGGAGGTATTAAAGAAAATGGAGGAAAAGGCAAAATCAATTCAAACAGTGAAAGATTTCCTACAGGTACAACCTCCACATTTCAGTAGAAATTGGCCTTCAAAGAATTGGTCCTTTCCAGCCACGGACAGACCCCAAGGAGGTAGATACAGATGCCCGAGGGGTAGAGGGCAATCTCAAGGATCGTTTAGAGGCAGACAATGGCAAGCACCTACACAAAGAGGTGGTGAGGATAGTTCACAGCCATTCAGAAATCAGAACTAATGACTATCCCCTTTGCATGCCAAGCAAGGCTCAAATGGCAGCACCTTTAGGTGGAAAACTGGCATTATTTTCGAAAAATTGGCATATTGTCACAAAAGACAAATGGATCCTGGACATTATAGACAGAGGCTACAGATTCCACTTTCACACCCTTACAAAAATGAGAGGCATGCCAAACCTGCCACACAATCAAAGGGCAGAAGCACAAAAACAAATTTCAGATCTCATGGACATGAAAGCTATTCAAGAGGTACCTGCACAAGAACAGGGTCAAGGTTTTTATTCCAGACTATTCCTGGTACCAAGGAAGGGCAAAGATTGGAGACCTATTTTGGACCTATCCATCCTAAACACATTTTTTCTCGTGCCAAAATTCAAGATGCTCACATTACAGCAGCTTCTTCCCATGCTGGGCAAGGAGTCTTGGCTGGTAACATTGGACCTCAAGGAGGCATACCTGCATGTCCCAATGAGACAAGATTGCAGAAGATACCTCAGATTTCTTGCAGGTTCAACACATTATCAATTCTCTGCATTGCTCTTTGGCTTATCTACTGCGCCCAGAGTGTTCATGAAATGCCTGTCATCAGTAATTGCCTACTGCAGACTACAAGGGATACAAATATACCCATATTTGGATGACTGCCTGATCCAAGCGGACAGCAAGCACATACTTCTGAAACATCTGGCTTTTGTAATAATGTTGTTGAATTCCCTGGGATACACAGTCAACAAAAAGAAATCAAGGCTAATACCCTCTCAAACAATAATTTTCCTGGGTGCCAACTTGGATACAAATGCCCAGATGGCCTACCTCACGCCAGAGAAACAAGGGCAACTAACTCAATACTTCAGAAAACTGGCAACTTTCACCAGGCTGACTGCAAGGAAAATCCTGCAGGCTCTGGGATTCATGGCATCTTGCATCCTACTAATCCCATGTGCAAAGCTGCATATGAGGAAACTTCAGTGGTACCTAAAAAACCTATGGTCCCAGCACAGCTACAGTTTGGAAGCAATAATACCACTGATTCCATGTCTTCAAAAGGAATTTCTGTGGTGGGCTCAAGCATGCCAAAGAAACACAGGTCTCCCATTCTGCAAGCCTCAAGCAAGTCAAGTCATCACAACAGACACCTCGGATTATGCCTGGGAAGCGCATATGACAGATTGGTGCATTCAGGGCAGATGGTCCCAAAATGAAAAGCACCTACACATCAATCAAAAGGAAATGCTAGCAGTAATAAATGCTATTATAGCTTTCAAAGACCTGCTGCATCCAGGCCAGCTATTGATAAGGACAGACAACACCACAGTAATGTGGTACATAAACAAACAGGGAGGAACCCATTCATACCCCCTATGCAGGCTAGCCATGTCTCTTTGGAACATGGCTCTGGAATTGCAAATCGAGCTTCAAGCACAGTTCCTGCCAGGCAAGGAAAACACGCTGGCAGACAACCTAAGCAGAAATATGACAGATCCACACGAATGGAAGTTGCATCCTCAAGTTTTTTCAAACTTCCTCTGCTGCCCAAAGTTCTATTAAAAACCAGAGCAGACAGACCAAAGATGATTCTCATCACTCCAGACTGGCCAAGGCAACACTGGTACCCACTCCTGAGGAGCCTGACGCATTCCCCACCATGGATGCCTAATCTAATGCCTCTTCTACTGACTCAGCACAACTTCAAAACTCTTCACAGTCAGCTGAAAACACTCAATCTAGCCGCATGGAAGATTCCTTAAAATCACAGCAGACCCTACTCTCCAAGGAGGTACAGGATGTCATTTTGGAGGCCAAAAGACCTTCTACTAGAAAAGCCTACTCCGCCAAATGGAAACGGTTTTGTACTTGGAATGAGAAAAAGGGCCAGATCCCTGGAATACTGAATTTACCTCAAATATTACAGTACCTAGCTGAGATGCTAAGCAGTGGACTTTCATTCTCCTCCATCAAAATCCATGCCTCAGCCATTTCTGCAGAATACAACACTGATCCTCCATTATTCTCTCACCCCCTCTTAAGACAGTTCCTCAGAGGGGCTAAGAATATAAAACCCCCAAGGAAACAACCAGTGCCTGCTTGGGATCTCAATTTCATTCTAGAAAAACTGACTTTGCCTCCCTTTGAGCCAGCTGCCCCAAAAGAACTACAATATTTGTCCTGGAAAACAGCCTTCCTGCTGGCTATCACCTCAGCTCGCAGGGTTTCGGAACTACAAGCCCACATGGTTGTGCAGCCTTTCATCATTTTCCATCAGGACAGAGTTTCCTTACGAACCAATCCTTCCTTTATGCCAAAGGTAGTATCCAGGGTAGCCTTGAATCAGGCTATCCACTTACCTACCTTTTACCCCAATCCTCAAAACAAAGGGGAGAGACTACTACATTCCTTGGACATTCACAGACAACTACGTTATTATTTGGACAGAACAAAGCCTTTCAGAAAATCAGAGCAACTCTTTGTGTCCTATACTACAGGGGCTCAAGGAAAGCCTATTTCCAAACAGACAATGTCAAAATGGATAGCCCACTGCATACGCTTTTGTTACTCTTTTCATGGTAAAACTGTACCTGCAGGCATCAGGTCTCACTCCACAAGGGCCACAGCTACCTCTGCAGCTTTCCTCAGGGGGGTTCCTACCAAAGATATTTTGGAAGCTGCCACTTGGAGTTCTGTACATACTTTCTCCAAGCACTATCACCTGCCATTATACTCCAAATCTAGAGCAGGTTTTGCTACTGCAGTCTTGCAGGGCATCCTGGCTCCTCCTAGTTCCACCTAGTGCCTACCACCCTTTTTTAGCTTTGGTATTCTACCCATCTGTTATGACTGCAGCTGTATGCACGATGAACATAGTACAGTTTTGTACCTACCATAAATGTAGATGTTCGAGTGCTAATACAGCTGCAGTCCAGGTTTCCCTCCCTCCTTCCCCTCTGGGAGAGGCCTAATGGCTAACACTTCCTCATACAACCTGATTGGGGTATTCTTTTATGGTGTATTTGCTTGCAACTACTGTTTTTTGATTATAATGCATTGCATTATTACATAAATTTATGTATTGCCTTCCTTCTGGGGGCACCTGACATCTGGGGCAAGAAAAACTGAAGAAAATGGCGTCGGCTGGTTCTTTTATACCCCTGTCACACTGACGTCAGGGAAGAACTGACGCCGGACCTAGACTTTGGAATTCGGCCGACCGAGGACCCGCCTGACGGCAGGAAAACCCGTCTGTTATGACTGCAGCTGTATTAGCACTCGAACATCTACATTTATGGTAGGTACAAAACTGTACTTTCTGGAGCCTCTCAGACCTCCTGAGGAGTGGGTATTGTACAGGGTCATGGTAGTTTAAACTAGGCTCACCTTGAGACAATGTAGTATCTTGCTCATCCCAGTCATCTCTTGGGCTAGTGTCCCCTTTATTGTCAAACTTCAAGCTATTTGAAAGTGGGTCAGCAATCCCCCTAGGTTTAGGATAACTCCTTTTTTCTTTGAACGCCATCAGATCCTTGTCAATTTTCCTCTTAAAAATGTCATTACATTTTTGGTCAACAGTGACCCTATTATCGATATATTGCTTCCAGTATTCATCTACTTTAAATAGTAAATATTCTGTAATTTTCGTAATAATTTCTGGCTGCTTAAAAATATCTCTTAAAATAGACGACTTGTTTTTAATGATGGCTTGCATTACCTCAAAACCAGCTCTATCAAAAATATGTAACAAGGTTTGGAGAAAAACTGAGCCATCAACAAAATTATTTGGAAATTTCCAAAGCCTAAGACTCTTAGGCATAATTCCTAGTTTTAAACATTCATTTAAATAAATATTGTCAAGATTTAATGAACAATGTTTAAGCATTTGAAAGAAATTAACATTTTCAGCAAATGTTGCATTACTACACACAGTCAAATCTTCGGTGTTAACAGCTGCAAAGTCGAAACGTTTTTCAAGCCACACATTAAAGTCACTAGATTTCATAGTTAAATTAAGATTACAACAGTCACCTTGTAAGGTAGTTTGTTTAGAAGTCCTGGCTTGAAAGTTAACATCACTCTGTTCATCTGCTCCAGTTAGAATTCTAGGTGTTTTTCCAAAGTCTAAGTCACCATTGCCTGCCCCATTTTGCCTTCCAGAACTATCAAGGCAGTTCTTGGCCGCCTGTGTAGCACTAACAGCTGTTCGCAAAGGTTCCTGATTCCCAGGAAGTGAATGCACAGATCCACCCTTTGGCGCTGATTGACAGGAAGGGGTCAGCAGTTCAATAAGCTGAGACAAATGACTTATAAGAGTTTTTAGCTCTCCAGCTTCACTGTTACTGGCTGCCATAATGACCAGAGTGGTGTCAAACCCCAAACAACAGTACCAAATAAACGTGAATCAGATAGGGGTTCCCTCAGTCATTAAAATACTCAGAAGACCAAGGATCCAACCAACTCTGGTAGATTGTACAGCCGCAATTATTCCCAAACGAACAGCAGGCAGGCACTTTTGGTTTTCAACAGCCACAAATAATCCCAAACGAATAGAATAGAAGGCAGATACTTTTGGTATTTAACGCCTCTAGTTTATTATGTACTTTTTCGTCACAGCACTTCTTCAGAAATGAACACCGGAAATAAAATCATCCCCCGATTTATATCCATAGTCAAATTGAATAATTAATACACTCAAAAGCTATTAACAGGATGAGGAACATTTAAAAAAAACAGAGCAACTAAAAGCATATTAAACTCCATACAGCTACAGCACTGAAATAAACTGTCATATATTCTCATTTAATAACATATATAAAACTGTAACCATAAACCTTATTAGCCTAGCTATTGCTGTCTAAAATTTGTAATAATTTTGTTAAAATTATAAAAAAAAATTTTAAAAACTGATGTAAATATTTGCACGGTTTACACCTTACAATCTTGATGCACTTAGTTTCACGACAGGTAAAAGGGAAACATTCTCATTTAAGTTATCCAGGTTTCCCTGTAAGCTTAAAGGATAAACACAGGGAATTTCCTCTAACACATAGAAAGAAAAGACCGCCTTGTCACAAACCAGGGTATGTTTATATAAAGCATTATTAACATTTTGGTTACAAATGTCCCTAGTGTGCACGTATATTCATCTTTTAAGCTTTCTCTCCGTTTTACCAATATAAAAAGCGGGACAAGATACACACTTATGTAAATCTATGGGTCTGGTATATTTAGCTGAGGAATGGCTAGTCACAACAATGAATTTGCCATGTGCTTCTTCAGTCACCGCTTCACCTTGTGCTGTCAGAGGACACTGGGGGCCTCTACTACATTTATATGTCCCTAATTTATAATGATTCGTCCTATTTGAAAAGTTTCAATCACATTTTTTATGTTCAAAGCCTTCCTAAAAGTACACGTAAAGGAAGTATCCTTAACTCCTCTAAAGTCAGACAGCTGGGAAAATCTAACCCATTCTTTATTCAAAATGTCTCTAATAACAATAGCATACCCACTAAAATCAGTGGTAAAAGAAGACTCATAATTCTTACTTACACATACAGTGTCCACACTCCGCCCAGTGGATCCTTCTACTGCCAATCTATCCATCCCTATGATAGGGTAAAATCTACTTTGCCCTACCCTCTTTTACTTCTTTAGCCAACTGTTCTATCAATCTGTTAGGGTAACCCCACTCAGTGAACATTTCTTTTAACTTCAAGACCTCTAGGTCAAAGTCACTATCATCAGAGGACATACGGCTAGCTCTCACTAGTTGACCCTTCACTATACCTTTTTTCTGACCAAAAGGGTGGGCACTTTTAAAGTGGAGGTCTCTTTCCTAAAAAAATTTTTATTTAAAGCCACATGATGTTTTCTTGATGGTAGTATCCAAATAATTCAAGGTGTTTCTTGCCCAATGGTGGGTAAACTTCAAAAAACTAGTACTCTTGGAAATATATTCCAAAAATTCCTTCAGTCTGTCCTCCGTATCCTTCCAGAAGATGACTATGTCATCCAAAAATGTCTATAAATGAACCAACAATCTTTAAATGGGGACTCCAAAATGTATTTTCAGTCCCAGTACATAAGGACAAGGTTAGCATATACCGGGGCACTGCTAGAGCCCATGGCAACCCCACTACTTTGATGAAAGAATTCCTCCACAAAAAAACAAAAAAATTATTAAGCACCAGATCCATTAACACACATTCGAAATTCGTTAAAAGATGAACCCCTACACTCAATTACTTCCTCAAACCAAGCCAGGCCAGTATTGTGTGGAATACATCCAAATAGATCAACTACATCTATGGTGAAAAACAATTGTGGATGTAGGAATACAGACTTAATACACCTTAACATGTCCCACAAGTCCCTTAAAACAAACTGGTCTCGTTGGGGAATATGTTTCAACTTTATTGAATGCCTATTTAAACACCACTGCGATCACCCAGAGACACACACACACAGTCCACTGAGACCAGTCGTACCATTGTAGACCTGCACACATTGTACTATACACCTCCACCCTACACTGCATCTCCACTGATCTTCCCTACCCATGTCTGCAGCATGTTTTTTCCAATTTATTTAAATGAGGAATGCAGCATTTTGGCCATGTTAATTAACATAGATGGACACGTTATGCAACTGAGTGATCAGGGAATCCCTTTCTGCATGTATTTCTGTGGAGAACATAAGGCTAAATAGAATTACCTGCTCCAACACAATGTTTCATTAGCATTTAGCATAGCTGTGGAGATGGCCTACCATTATGATTCAGTTGACTGTGTAAAATCACAGCATAAGCTTATCTCTGAAACAGAAGGGGTATCCTCTAGAGGCTGCTCACTTATATTAGGGCTTACTACTCACAGTAGCCATTTCTGAATCCTGTCCAATTACTTTTAGGTTTTATATTTACAAGAATGGATACAGATTTTTCTGTGACAGAACAGAACTTTTGTATAAACAGTTTTAATATAAATATTAGACAACTGATAGCTCTGAAAGTTGTTTTAATGACTTCAGTGAATTCATATATTTTATTACCCACTGTAGGGAACAAACGACTGATACTCCCATGGACCATCAGTGATCCCCACGTGTGCTTGGTTTGCTACATTCTGTATTATTTGTACTTGGATCCTGATTTCTTGTTTAGTATTCAGGACGTACATTAGTATTCTTTTACTGCCAGTGCACACATCTCTACTTTAGATTCCAGTACAAAGTGTAATGCTATTTTATTGTGTGACTCTACCATCCTCATACCATCCGTCTCAACGGTGACTTTATCTGTTGCATCAAAAGTAGTATTACTTAATAACCCAAGCAACCTAGATGCATTTTAAGCTCTTCGAGTATGTTAGCTGCCCCATACTAAGATAAAATGCTTACTTATGATGTAACATCATTATGTACCTCCATATTGCTAACCCTGCTAAGGTCTTTGGGTGATAAAGAAATCCAGGCATATTAATAATGCCTGTTGTTATTTTTATTTATTTACGACCCTGATCTTGCATTTCTGATGATGTCCTTTGGAAATGTTTTCATTTGCCTTATGGCTAGAATCCGATATTACAACTCTTTGATCAGTTTTGTAGCAGCTGTTTGTAGGGTTTAGGGCCACAGAAAAAATACATGTCTTATAGGCAAGAATACTAGGTGGTATTAAAAAAATAAAATATTTCCACCCTGATGTTGTTTTCTGTGATACCCAGGGAAGGCTGTTTAACAAAGGGTTTTCCTGTTCTGTACCACTGTCCTCACGTGGTGAGGTTACATCCAGTGGTTTTCATTTTCAAACAGGGAGGTGATATCCCGGTGTTATTTTCAGTAGCTGTTAATGTGCAGTTTCAGAAACTATTACTTATCTCACATCCTTGTGTAGAATTTTAAAACTCACACTGTTTTCTACAGAGACTGCCAGTTTAAAGGGTACTGTTTTAACTAGTTTAACATTTTAGTGATATTTGTTGTTGACCAGATCAGGAAATGCCAGTATGAGATGGTCCTAATTAGTAGGATTTGTCATTGGTGAAATACCTGAGTGTACTCTTAAAAGATGATTGTGTACCAAACATTTGAGAACATTTCATTCTGTTGCAAACACAGCAAGTCATTTGGTAAAAGTATTAAAGGGAAGATGTCAGCTATCTTTCAGAGTACTGCACACTGTATGATGTGACAAGGCCTCAGTCTGTGCACTCATGCAGGATAACAGTTGTTGATATGACCAGGCCTCATCTTATGCTCTCCTGTGGGATAAAACTTGTCTGATATGACCAGACCTCACTCTGTATTCGTACAGGAAACATTTTCTGATATGACCACGCCTAACAACATGCACTCTTGCAGGATAACACTTGCCTGATATGACCAGACCTCATTGTATACAATCTTGCAGGATAACAATTCTCTTGTATGAGTAGACTTCACTCTTTGATCTCTTGCAGGATAACAAGATCCACTCTATTCTACAGGCATGTTTATACATTTTATTTTTACGCGTATACCAGAGCACTAGAGCAGCATTTAAATCTTGAAATGCTAGTCCATTTGTATACATTTGCTAACATGACATTTGCCACTGTTTGGTTTTTAGCATACTACAGCAATATATTTCAGTCTAGGCATAAACAAACCATTTGCTTGAAAGGACAAGTCCAGCTTCATCTACTCTTAGGAGTTGAGGCAAGCAACACCCTGTCATCTCAGAATGTAAAGCTTTCCAAAGCTAAAAAGAACTCAAACCCTGTCCGAATCTCTGTAGACACATGCAAGTACATATTTATCTATTAACAATCTTGGGTTATTGTTCTGTATTTGTTTCAAAAACTGCTTTCAAACAAGTCAGACCAAAAAGTACACACTGAGGAACCTTGTATTTGTTTGTTATAGTGGTAAATTTGAGAGTATTTTCATGAAGTACTGTGTTTCATTTCTTTTATCCTGCCAGTCACTGGATTATTTTTCATCAAGGTTAATAATTCTAGGTTTTGATTCTTGGCTTCTTCCTCCTCCCACCTGTTTTCTCTGCATTCCTTTTTTAAAACTTGCTTAAGTTGTATTGGTCTGTATATACCTATTTCATTTCTTTTACTGGCTGTACTGGGATCCTTTGAAGTCAGACCCTTTCCTGAGCGGTGTTCTTTAGTTTAGCTGTTTGGATTTTTGGAATCAACCTTTTCAACTCAAGCATAAAAACATTTCTTGATTGTTCACCTTGGCTAACCAGTCTAAGGGATACAGTTATGGATTACATTTTTATGGACCCCAAATTCAGTGGACTTCACCAGAACTTGTGAATGCTGAGTCCTTGTCAGGGCAAAATGGAGATTAGATTTGGACTAATTCATTTATTTTTGCACATGGTTGATGTTTTGACACTGTACAAAACTTTGCAAATATTTTGACTTTCCTGTTCCACTATTTTGTGATAGTCCTCACAACAACCTTTCATATTGTCACTGAACATAGGGCTTGCCATCAATTTTATATCAACTCAAGACTCTGTTGTTCAAAATGCACTTAGATCAAAGTTATCCAATACCTTAAAGGAATGTTTGAAGTTGTAACTGTATCTGGTCATATAAATGATGCGGCTTCACAAGTCACTAAATGAAGTTACCAGAAAGGTATTATCTTTCTTTTATGAAACTGGATGCAAATGAGATACAATCATCTGATGTATACTTTCAGAGTAATCTATATGTATTGATTGTAGTCTCTCCAGAAATGTCCATTCCATTCCTATTCCAAATGAAGGATGAATTTATTCCTAAATTTGCTTACCCCTGAAGTTTCACCTTCAGCCTTTTAACCTTATTTCCAGTGATTAGAGTAGGCATTTAGGAAATATATATAACACTTTATAATATATATAAATATATATATATATATTTATTTGCATTTTATTTCTTCAGCCTTCTTCCTAGACCTATCAAAGGCATTTGATATGGTTAACGATGAAAAACTAATCTCCCATCTTGTAAACCTAGGCCTAGATAACTTATCAGTCTCCTGGTTTAAAAACTACCTCAACAATAGACAACAGGCAGTACTATGGAATAATAGCTTGTCTCCACTCTTACCTGTAACACTCGGAGTACCTCAGGGATCTATACTGTGCCCCTTGCTGTTCTCAATTTTTACAAATAATCTCCACTCACTTGCAAAAAGTTCAAGTCTTATACAATACGCAGATGATTCCACTATAATATGTAGCACCCCTACTTTACCAGACCTTCACAAAAAGACCCAGGATAACTTTCACTCAGTGAAACATGGCTCACTGAAAATGGCTTGATACTCAACCCCCCAAAAAACAAGCTCCTGCTATTTCATCCCTCAATTATAACTGCCCCCACCTGCACCTTTACTATCCACTCAAATAACAGTACCCCCATGTCACCTGAAGCCCAGACAAAACTACTAGGTATTACTATTGACAACAAGCTCAGATTTGATGTACACATTAATTTGGCCATTAAAAATACTAACAAAAAGCTAGGTAGCCTCTACAAACATAAAGCATTCCTGACACATAATGCTAGAACTACAGTTGCATGTACACACCTTCTCTCAACACTACTGTATGTCTCACTCATCTTGATTAACTTATCCAAAACAAAAGTCAATAAAATGACAACCTGCTATAATCAGATAGCCAAATTTGCCAACAACAGCTCCTACAGAACTTATCACTGCCAAAACCTAAAGCAATTGGGCTGTCTTGAACTACCTAACTTACTTATTTATAGTCATCTGGTTACTACTCACAAGCTACTCCATCAACAGAGTATATCACCTTCACTGGCTAACATTGTCCAACAATATTCCTGTCCTAGGCAACTCCGCTCAACTGACAAATTACAGTTAGCTGTTACTAGACCCAACAACCATGCTGGTGACTCCCTTTACTCTTCTTATGTGGCCAAAATCTGGAACTCCCTGCCTGCATCATATCCCTGATAACCTCCCTACCTACATTTAAAAAAAGCTATCTACAACTACCTCAGCAACAAGTGGCTATGTTCCTGTTCAACTCCAGACTAATACCTGATCCACTCCAGTACTGTTGTAGCTATTGTCCTATCTATTACCTGCATATAAATGTATACCACATCAGAGGTATGATGACATACATGTAACTGTGTTAGTATGAACAATGTAAAACTGTTTATTGACTATTGTAAACTGTATCTGTAATTTATACCTATAAGTGTCAATAACTAGATACCCTAATGGATCTAGATGAAATATGTACCCAAGTTTGTCAGTATGTTCTGTAAAATTGTCTCTTTGGAGCTTTTCTCCCTGGGCCTCCACTGAAAATGGACATGTATCCAGCTGGACTATCCCGGTTAACAAATGTAAAATAAATAAATAAATGTCTTGTCCTGGAATAGGAAAAAGCTGTTAGGTTAGTCACAGATTTCAAGATTGTGGTCGCCACCACTTTTCATAATACAAATTAGTGGCGGTCAAATATTTGGATTTTCTGCTTTCTTGTACCTCACTACTTAATGCACATTTTCAAAGAAATCTGTCTCCAAGTTTTTATCCCAGTTTATGCACAGAATCCACTTTAATTTTCTCTGGTGATTCCTGGCTGGATGAGAAAGTAAAGCTATATTTGTCTTTGGTAGAGCTACTTTCTGTCTTAACTGCTCCAATTTGTCTTTGCCTGGTAGTTTTGTTTTGTGTGAGAGACAGTCACTTATTATCTAGGCTCATATTTCATGTTTTTTCATTGGTTAATTTGAATTGTGTCCTGGGTGATACTTAATACAAAGTGAAACTCTGGGCCTTTGTCTTTTTCTGAAGGATTTCAAGCCTGCATAAGGTAAACCATGGCTGGTGATTCCTGCTAGGGGGTGTATCTCATTGTATCGTTTGTCAGTCTTGTTTTTAAACCTGGTGATCTTAAGCTTCCCACCCCTACTCTAAATTGTACTTAATAAGCTAATCCTCTCTTTCTACAGTGCTGCTGCTATTTTATTTTAATTATTTGCCTTTCTTTGTGCTTTTATGGAAAAGTGCATTTTGCCTCGTTGTTGTGCTGATTTACTTCATCTGAATTCATTGTCTAGCTAGCTGCTGGATAAAGTAGTGCATTTTTAAACTCTAGCAAGCACTTGTTTTCCCATCACGATCAGTGGATTTTCATTCTGGAGCATTGGGAGGTAGTCTGGTCTGTCTACTTTGAGGAAACATTTGAGATTTTTGCATGTAGTTTTATTGGCCTGAGCTTATTAATCACCTAATTTTGCTTTTGTGTCTTTATAAAATGTTCACCGTGTTTCACTGTTGCAGTCATGACTGTAGGGATCTCCCCTGCCAGCAGGCAGTCCTCGGTCGGACAGAATCCCAAAGTCTGGGTCCGGCGTCGGCTGTTCAACCATGCTGCCTGACGTCAGAGCGCCAGGAGTACAAAGCTGACAGCCGACGCCATCTTCCCCAGTCTTTCTTGCCATGCGGTGATAGCAGTTCACAAGTGCTGGTCGGCTGACTCCTGACGATTTTTTCTGAAAAACTTCAGTCCGAAGACTTTCTTCTTCACTCAAAGCTAAGTACCCCGTTGGGGAAACTTTTTCTTGCTCCAGTCCGATGTCAGAAAAAGTTAATAATTGTATTTCATTTGGGAAGCAAATACCTCATAAGGATTTTCATTCTTACTGTATTCCTTGCTTAGGCCCTGACCACGACGTAGCTAGTTGTCGGTTTTGTGCTAGATTCAATCAACATACAATTAAACGAAGGTACGATTTTGCTTTTCATTACTTCGGTAGGCGTTTTAACTACAAAATGTCGTCGGATACGGTTCCGGCTACCGGAGTTCACAAACGTTGCAAGGATAAAGACAGGCCTCCGAGGTCCAAATCTGACGATATTGCACAAGCGGAGCCAGCTTCAGGTTCGGCCGTCATCAGTGAGTTGCTTTTGCAGCCCCTGTCATCGGCCATTTCAGAACCGATGGCCGAAATGGACTCTCATGAGGAGCCAACTAGGCCTTTGAATATTTCTATTGCAGGACCTTCGGACAATGCTCCTTCGGATGGGTCCGGAGCCGCTGTGCAGGTACCGGCTTCCGAAGGGGTTTTCAGGCCTATTCAGCTTCTAATAAAGACAAAGACAAAGGCAACGACTCCTTCTAAATCAAAGAATGCAACACAGGCCTCTTCTGAACCGGCTCCCAAGTCACAGAAACAGTTACTCAAGATGGCGGAGGATTTACTTACTATGATTAGGGGTTCCTCCAGATAAAAGGCCAAGGCAGGAAGTTTATTATGATTCCTCTGATCGGGCTTCTGTTTCTTCAGATGTCCTTCAAGGATGCATCTGCAGTCCTTACAAATGGGTTGTCCTGTCGTCAGGCAGCCCTTCGGTTGGCCGGATTCCAAAGTCTGGGTCTGGCTTCGGCTGGTGTCGCACTTCACCCGACGTCATTGCTGCAGTTACTCGGGTATAAAGGCATCAGCTGACGCCATTTTCCTCAGTCTTTCTTGCCGCGTGGGGCCCGAAGCAGAAGCTGTTCGCAAGTGCCGGTCGGTCAGAACCAGAGATTACTACTACCGAATACTTCTACTACTACCGAAGACTTCTAAAAAGCTAAGTACCCCGTTGGGGACTCTTTCTTGCCTCAGCCGATGTCAGAAAAAGTGAATAATTGTTTAACTTGTGGGAAACAAATACCTCATAAAGATTTCCACTCTTACTGCTCACCTTGTTTAGGCCCAGACCACGACGTAGCAGCTTGTCTAGCCTGTGCTTCTTTTAACCGACGGACGCTTAGACGTCGGTCGGAATTTGCTGAGCAGTTTTTCGGCTCTGATTTTGCTTATATTATGCCGTCGGATCCTCCGACTTCACAAATATCCAAAAACCGCAAGGAAAAGGACCGACACTCGCGGTCCGCGGTTTCGACCGAAACCGCGGTTAAGTCAACCGCGAGTGTCCCAGTTTCGGCTGAAACCGAGCAAGCGGTTCTTCCTTCAGCCGAAAGCTTACCTTCTACCGAGGCCTCTTCCAACCTGGTGGAATCGGCTTCTGAAATCCAACCTGCAGTTGTGGTTTCTCAGGAATTATCTGACACTATTCCCTTGGATATTTCAACCCCTGCACGTGGAGCTGCTAGGCCTCCTGCAGCCATGTCCCATTAAGGCCTTTGCCAGGGCTAAAGCAGCTAAAGCTACTAAATCTGTGCCTGTTAAGACCCCCTCTCACAGGCCTAGCTCCAGTTCCCAAATGCTTAGTTTAGCAGAGGATCTCATTTCTTTAATCCGGGGATCCCAACCTCTCCCAGACAGGGCCTCTCACCCACCTCCAGAGAAGAGGCCTAGAGCAGAGCCCCTGAGCCAGTTTCCACAGATGATTCCTCTGATGATTCAGATAATACAGACCCTCCAGAGGCTCCTTTTTCCCCTTATGAAGACTCTGATGCTGAAGAGTCCATCCCTTCTGCCTCTCCACCTGAGGAATTTTCCTTTGGGGAAACCTTGCATGCTATGAGGGAACAATTTCAGTGGCAGGGCCAAGATTTTTCAGACTCCAGAAAAAGGCTTAGAACCTTTTTGCATTTACCACAACATAGGCCTTTAGCTATACCTCCAGTTCTGTCTGTTGTAGATGATGCATTTAATGATGCTTGTACTGCTCCTGATTCATTACCTCCGGCCCCTGCTAAGCCCGATAGGTTCTACAGGGTTCCGGACACTCATCACCATTTATACAAGGCTCCTTTTGCAGATCCCGAGACTATCTCCCAGGGGCCCAAGGCTGTAGCATCTACCTCTGCCAAAAATCCCCTCCCCCTCTGAAAGGGAATCCAGGTCCTTAGAGAGATGGGGTAAAAAAGTTTACACTTCTGCTACTCTGTCAGCTAGGGCCTTGAACTGTCAATTTCACATGATCCAGTATCAAGAATTTATGCTAGACCAGTTAACCAAAAAACTGTCCTCTGATGAACCTTTAGACAAGAAATATGTTCAGGAAATGGTACATAACATTCAGCAAGTTAGTAACCATTCTTTAAAATGTGGCTATGATGCACTGGAGGCTTCCTTTAGATCAGCCATGACTGGCACAGTTATCAGAAGGCATGCATGGTTAAAAGAGCAGGCCTTACCGGACCATGTCAAATCAAAACTATTAGATACTCCCATGGATAAGATCAATTTGTTTGGCTCTCCTGCACAACAGGTGCTGAAGAAGATGGAAGAGAAGGCAAAATCTGTCCAAACAGTGAAAGATTTCTTACAGGTCCAACCGCTAAGGTTTAGCAGGAATTGGCCCTCCAAGAATTGGTCCTTTCCAGACTCCTCCAAAGCACAGAGAGGCAGGAATAGGCGTTCAAGAGGCAGAAGCCAATCCAGAGGTGCCTACAGGGACGCCAGTGGCAGGGTAACAACCAGCGAGGCACAGACACAGCCACCACCACTAATACAGGACAATCACAGTGACTTGGCTCTGGCACCGCCTACCAGGGAACAACTAGAAGCACCCTTAGGCAGAAAGCTAGCTTTATTTACAAAGAACTGGCATTACATCACAAGAGACAAGTGGATTTTGCAGATAATAGACCAAGGTTACAGGTTTCACTTCCATACTCTACCAGGAAAGAGAGGAATGCCAAACCTACCTCCAAATCAAAAGGCAGAAGCTCTACAACAAGTAAGTCAATTATTAAAGATGAGAGCTGTGGAAAAGGTACCACATATGGAGCAAGGAAAGGGCTTTTACTCCAGACTCTTCCTAGTACCAAGGAAAGAAGGCAAATGGAGACCTATTCTCGATCTGTACACTTTAAAGACATTCCTCATTGTTCCAAAATTCAAAATGCTGACCCTACAGCAGCTTTTTCCCATGCTGGGCAAGGAGTCTTGGCTGGTAACTCTAGATCTCAAGGAGGCATACCTGCACGTCCCCATACGACCAAATTGCAGAAGATACCTCAGATTTCTTGCAGGATCAGAGCATTATCAATTCTCAGCATTGCCCTTTGGCTTATCTACTGCGCCCAGAGTGTTCACGAAATGCCTGGCATCAGTAATCGCTCATTGCAGGCTTCAGGGGATCCAAATCTACCCTTACCTTACAAGCGGACAACAAAAACAAGCTAGCAGAAGACTTGAAAAGAGTCTTTTACCTTCTACAAGCCCTGGGATACACAGTCAATATAAAAAAGTCAAGGCTGATACCATCCCAAAAGATAACCTTTTTGGGTGCGGAGCTGGACACATCCAAACAAATGGCATTCCTAACAGTAGAAAAACAGGAGCAACTCCCTCTCTACTTCTTGGCATTAACAAAACAAAACCATCTAACAGCAAGAAAAGTCCTACAAGCATTGGGCTTCATGGCATCCTGCATAATATTGGTACCACATGCCAGACTGCATATGAGAAAACTACAGTGGTACCTAAGGAATTTATGGTCTCAGCACAAGCACAGCCTGGAAACTCAAATTCCAATAATTCCATGCCTGAAACAAGAATTCCAATGGTGGGCTCAGGCCTGTCAACCAAACGAAGGATTGCCCTTCCACAGCACTCAACCAAGCCAAACCATCACAACGGACGCCTCAGACCTCGGTTGGGGGGCCCACATGATGAACAAATGCATACAGGGTTTATGGACTCAAGAGCAGCTGCACCTACACATAAACCTAAAGGAAATGCTGGCAGTAAAACTGGCAATTCAGACTTTCAAACCATTTCTTCGACAAGGCCAATTGATGATAAGGACAGACAACACCACAGTTATGTGGTACATCAACAAGCAGGGAGGCACACATTTGTACCCTCTATGCCGGATGGCCCTGGACCTCTGGAATGTGGCCCTGAGTTACAACATTCAGTTACAAGCAATCTTTGTATCAGGGAAAGAAAACACTCTGGCAGACATATTAAGCAGGACTACCACGGATGCCCACGAATGGATGCTGCATCCGGACATCTTCAAAACCATTACAAGAAAATGGGGTCTCCCAGAAATAGACTTATTTGCATCCCCACTCAATCACCAGTTAAAGAAATTCTGCACCAGGACGTACCACCCACTGGCATGGAAGGTGGACTCCCTATCCTTCAGTTGGAAAAATCTGTCAGCATATGCATTCCCACCACTTCCTTTGATGCACAAGGTGCTATTGAAGATCAAAGAGGACCGTCCAAGGATCATTGTGATAGCTCCAGATTGGCCAAGACAACATTGGTACCCATTACTGAGGAGCATGTCTCGGGAACAGATATGGCCCTTACCCCTAGTTCCCTTGTTGTTAACTCAGAACAATTACAACACCCTGCATCCCAACCTGAAAACTCTGCAGCTGACTGCCTGGAACATTGCATAAGACAAATTAACCCAAATTTATCCCAAAGGGTTAAGGACATTATCTTAGAAGCTCGCAGACCTTCAACAAGGAAAACCTATTCAGCAAAATGGAAAAGATATCTCCTTTGGAGTACTGCTAAAGGGGAAGATGTGTCACTGGTAAACATAGCCAACATCCTGGAATACTTGGCAGAGCTATTCCACAGAGGCCTGTCCTACTCTTCCATTAAGATTCATGCCTCAGCTATTTTATGCAGAATACGACTTGGACCCTCCAGTCTTCTCACATCCTCTGCTCAGGCAGTTTCTGAGAGGAATAAAAAATGTAAAACCTCCTAGGAAGCCACCATTACCTGCATGGGACTTGAACTTTGTGCTAGAAAAATTGACACTACCTCCTTTCAAACCAGCAGCAACAGCAGAATTGCAATACTTATCATGGAAAACTGCTTTCCTGCTGGCAATCACTTCAGCAAGAAGGGTTTCTGAACTACAGGCATTAATGTCAGTACAACCCTTTCTGATCTTCCATCAAGATAGAGTGTCCATGAGAACAAATCCTACTTTTATGCCTAAGGTGGTCTCCAGAGTATCTTTAAATCAGGCTATCCACCTACCTACATTCTTCCCCAATCCACAGAACAGGGGAGAAAGACTGTTGCATACCTTGGATGTACACAGACAATTACGCTACTACCTGGACAGGACCAAGAGCAATAGAAAAACTGACCAGCTACTGGTAGCATATGCAGCAGGAATGGAAGGGAAAGCAATTACAAAACAGACAATATCTAAGTGGATAGGAAATTGCATTAGATTTTGTTACTCCTACCATGGAAAGAAAACTCCAGAAAACATCAGGCCTCACTCTACAAGAGCTACAGCCACTACCACAGCTTTTCTATGAGGAGTGGCTACCAAAGACATTTTAGAGGCTGCTACTTGGAGCTCCGTGCATACATTTGCCAAGCATTATAATTTACCTTTATACTCTAGATCCTGAGCAGGTTTTGCCACTGCTGTTTTGCAAGGGATCTTAACTACACCATAATTCTATCTTTCCTCCTCCCCCAGTTTGGCTATGGTATTCTACCCATTTGTAAGGACTGCAGATGCATCCTTGAAGGACATAGTACAGTTTTGTACCTACCATAAATGTAGATGTCCGATAGGAATGCATCTGCAGTCAGGATTACCCACCCTCCTTCCCTCTGTGGTACTCCTAGGGTATTTGCCCCTCTTATAGCTAGCTGGGGGAATCTATTATGGTGTATTTGTTTGTATATATGTACATACATGCTTATTTTTTGTTTGCTCTCTAATATTTTGAACCATTGGCATTTATCAAAATTTAGCCTTCCTAGAGGGCACCTGGCATCTGGGGCAAGAAACACTGAGGAAAATGGCGTCGGCTGATGCCTTTATACCCGAGTAACTGCAGCAATGATGTCGGGTGAAGTGCGTCACCAGCCGAAGCCAGACCCAGACTTTGGAATCCGGCCGACTGAAGGGCTGCCTGACAGGACAACCCATTTGTAAGGACTGCAGATGCATTCCTATCGGACATCTACATTTATGGTAGGTACAAAACTGTACTTTTCTTCTTCTGGCCAGGAATATTCTTTCCCTCCTTATGAGGATTCTAATGCTGAGGAATCCATTCCTTCAGCTTCTCCCCCTGAGGATTTCTCTTTTGGGGAAACTTTGCATGAAATGAGGGAACATTTCCACTGGGAAGGAAAGGAGTATTCAGAATCTAAGAAAAGACTAAGGGATTTTCTTCTTCTCCCCCAACATAGACCCCTGGCTATTCCTCCTGTTTTGGATATTGTGGATGATGCTTTTTCAGAGGCTAACTTAACCCCTGACTCTTTTCCTCCTGCTCCTGTTAAACCTGATAGATATTACAGGGTTCCTGATTCCCATCAGTTTTTATACAAGAACTCTACTGCTGACCCTGAAACAATTTCTCAGGGTCCTAAGGGAGTTAAGGCCGCTTCTGCCAAAAACCCCATTCCCACTGAAAAGGATTCTAGATCTTTAGAAAGATGGGGCAAAAAAGTGTACACTTCTACTACTTTATCCATTAGGGCTTTAAACTGTCAGTTTCATATGCTGAAATATCAGCAATTTCTCTTGTCTGTTTTAAAACAAAAGCTTACTTCCATTTCTGCCTGTGCAGATGATAAGGAATTACATGACTTATTGCATGCCACTGAACAAGTTGGAAAGCATGGTTTACACTGTGGATTTGATGCCTTGGAGACTTCTTGTAGGGCTGCTGCCTCCGGCACAGTTATTAGAAGGCATGCATGGCTAAAGGAACAAAATTTGCCAGAACAAGTAAAAGCTAAATTATTGGATGCTCCTGTTCAACATAATGTTTTGTTTGGATCAAAAGCTGAAGAGGTGATCAAAAAGATGGAGGACAAGGCAAAATCCATGCAAACAGTTAAAGATTTCTTACAAGTACAGCCACCCAGATTTAGCAGGAATTGGCCTTCTAAAAATTGGTCCTTTCCCAATTCAGACAGGCCTCAGAGGGGTAGATATAGACGCTCCCGAGGAAGGCCTCAAACACAAGCTTCTTATAGACCAAGACAGTGGACTGCTTCCACCCCTAGGGAAGGAGAGGACAGGTCACAAACTCATAGGAAACAGACTCAATGACTCCCTCTGTTGGGCTGCAGGAACTTCTTGCCTGGAAGCCCCTCTCGGAGGAAAACTCTCTCTTTTTTATCAAAATTGGATTCATATAACCCAAGACAAGTGGGTTCTGGATGTGGTTTCAAGAGGTTACAAATTCCATTTTCATACCCTGCCAAGGCCAAGCGGATGGCCAGACCTTCCAAAACATCAATGGACAGAGGCCTTAAACCAGGTGGAAGCTCTTTTGGCTATGAAAGCCATAGAACTAGTTCCACTTTCAGAGATGGGACAAGGTTTTTACTCAAGGCTCTTTCTAGTCCCAGGAAGCAAAACTCATGGAGACCCATTCTGGATCTGTCAGTCTTGAACACCTTTCTAGAGATTCCAAAATTCAAGATGCTTACTCTACAGCAGCTACTTTCAGTGCTGTCCAAAAATGCATGGATGGTAACTTTGGATTTAAAGGAGACATATTTACACATTCCCATCAGGCAGGAACACAGAAAATACCTCAGGTTCAAGGCCGGATCGAGCCACTTTCAATTCTCTGTGCTGCCCTTTGGATTGTCTACTGTGCCCAGGGTCTTCACCAAATGCCTGGCTCCAGTAGTAGCTTACTGCAGACTCAAGGGAATTCAAATTTACCCTTATCTAGACGATTGTCTAATTCAGGCAGATAGCAAGGATGTCTTACTCCAGCATCTAGAATTTGTACAGAACCTTCTCAAGTTCCTGGGATTCTCTGTAAACATAAAAAAGTCAAATTTGACACCCTCACAACGGATAACTTTTCTGGGTGCTCTTCTAAACACCACAACCCAGATGGCATTTCTGACATATGAAAAACAATTACAGTTGGCTTCAACTTTCAAAACCTTGGCAATTTTAACTCAGCTATCTGCAAGGAGATTCCTGCAGGCTTTGGGTTACATGGCCTCCTGCATCCTTCTTGTACCATATGCAAGACTACACATGAGGAAAATACAGTGGTACCTAAAAAGTGTATGGTCTCAGCATTGCCACAGTTTAGACATACTGATCCCCGTCCTGCCTTGTCTTCAAAAGGAATTCCTTTGGTGGTCCAGGGCATGTACTCTAAACAAAGGGAAACCCTTCTGTCTGCCTCCTGCCACTCAGATTCTAACCACGGACACCTCGGATTATGCTTGGGGAGCCCATTTTCAGGGCAGTTGTCTGCAGGGCCTTTGGACAAAGGATCAGAAGCACCTGCATATCAATTTAAAGGAAATGTTAGCTGTTCAGAAAGCTCTAATGGCCTTCAGGAATCTTCTACAACCAGGACAACTACTGATATGGACAGACAACACCACAGTTATGTGGTACATAAACAAGCAAGGGGGATCTCATTCCTACCCCCTTTGCAGACTAGCCATGGATCTATGGAACACAGCTCTAGCTTGCAATCTGGACCTTCAAGCTCAGTTTCTACCAGGGAAGCAAAACTTCCTGGCAGACAGTCTGAGCAGAAACCTTTCGGATCCACACGAATGGATGCTGAACACCGAAATATTCAGGATGATAACAGCAGTCTGGGGACGTCCTCACATAGACCTCTTTGCATCCCATCTCAATCATCAACTACAGAATTTTTGTACCAGGACTTTCCACAATCTAGCTTGGAAAGTGGATGCACTATCTTTCAGTTGGAGAAACCTCTCAGGATATGCCTTTCCACATCTTCCTCTTCTTCCACGGGTATTATTAAAGATCGAACAGGACAAGCCCAAGATGATAATCTTGTTGGCCCCAAATTGGCCTCAACAGTTTTGGTACCCCACTCTGAAAAACCTATGTCTGGAGCCACCTTGGGTCTTACCACAAACTCCGAACCTTCTGTCCCAACATCAGGGTCAGGTTCTACACTCCCATGTCAGCACTCTCAGCCTGGTGGCCTGGTTAATCCAGGGCCTTTGATTTCTTCTCTCCTACCCAAGCAGGTTATGGATGTCGTTTTAGAAGCCAGACGTCCTAGCACTAGAAAATCCTATGCAGGAAAATGGAAAAGATTTTGTTCCTGGATGCAGGCTCAGGATTCTGATCCTCTTCTTCTGAACATTCCTTTAATTTTACTTTACTTGACAGATCTCTTACATAAGGGTCTCTCTTTCTCTTCCATTAAGATACATGCCTCTGCTATTTCCGCTCACTATAATACAGACCCTCCAATCTTTTCCCACCAGCTCATGAGACAGTTTCTCAGAGGAGCTAAGAACTTAAGAGTTTCTCAGAGGAGCTAAGAACTTAAGACCTCCTAGATCTCCTCCCATTCCTGCTTGGGATCTCAACTATGTTTTGGAAAGGCTCACCTTGCCTCCTTTTGAGCCTGCTGCCTCTTCTGACATCAAGTTTTTATCTTGGAAAACAGCCATCCTGTTGGCCCTTACCTCTGCCAGGAGAGTTTCAGAGTTACAAGCTCTTATGGCTGTGGAACCTTATATTATTTTTCATCAGGACAGGGTGTCTTTGAGGACTAATCCTGCCTTCATGCCTAAGGTGGTTTCCAAAGTGGCTTTAAATCAAACTATCCACTTGCCAACTTTTTTCCCCACTCCTCAAAATAAAGGGGACAAGATCTTACATTCCTTGGATGTACACAGACAACTATGTTTTTACCTGGACAGAACCAAAGACATCAGAAAATCAGAACAATTGTTTGTTTCTTATGCTTCAAGTTCCCAAGGTAAAGCCATTTCAAAACAGACCATTTCTAAATGGATTGCTCATAGAATCAGATTTTGTTATTCACACCATGGAAAGCAAATCCCAGGGAGTATACGGACTCATTCCACCAGAGCTGCTGTCACTTCTGCTGCCTTCCTCAGGGGAGTTCCTACCAAAGACATTTTGGAAGCTGCAACTTGGAGTTCAGTGCATACTTTTCCAAAGCACTACAATCTACCTCTCTACTCTAAGACTAGGGCAGGCTTTGCCTCTGCCATCTTGCAGGGCCTTTTAGCTGCCCCTTCTACTTTATGACCACCTCCCTTTCATTCTGCTTTGGGATTCTACCCTACAGTCATGACTGCAACAGTGAAACACGATGAACATAGTACAGTTGTGTACACCTACCATAAATGTAGATGTTCGAGTGTCTTCACTGTTGCAGTCTGGGTTTCCCTCCCTCCTGTCTCCTCTTATTTTTACTTTTGTGTGGTTCCTTTTTTCACCATTCTTCTGAGGTGTATTTGCAAAGGATATGGGACCTTTCTCATTTTGGGACTCCTGACATCTGGGGCAAGAAAAACTGGAGACGATGGCGTCGGCTGTCAGCTTTGTACTCCTGGCACTCTGATGTCAGGGAGCATGGTTGAACAGCCGACGCCGGACCCAGACTTTGGGATTCTGGCCGACCGAGGACTGCCTGCCAGCAGGGGAGAACCCTACAGTCATGACTGCAACAGTGAAGACACTCGAACATCTACATTTATGGTAGGTGTACACAACTGTACTTTCTGTACATCTGAGTGGCTCTTGGCTGATTTGTACAAAGGGAATTACTATTATTGAATAATCACACTTGTGAGCTGTTTGAGGTACACTGCTGTATCCATATCTTAAGTTTGTTTGTGGTAGCACTTCACTCCATTCTCTTACTATGCTGCTTGGGACCTTTGGAGCTTATAGTACAGTTAATATTTTGGAAAGGGAGGTCTAGCTTTTTTTTTCATGGGAGGGAATTTTAGTTTGGTCTGATCTGGCTAGAGATACTGCTACAGGGCTCTGTTTAAGGTGGTTTTTGATGGGATAATTTGAACTTTGGCTGGTTGCTGTTTCTCTGTCTTAAATAGCCAGTGTTTAAACCAGTTTGTGCTTGTTTGCTCAAAGCTGCAGTGAATTAGACCTTCTGCCCCTGCTCTAAAAACCTGCTGTGGGACTACAAAAGGTAAATGCTTATTTTCAACTGGTGTCTGCACTTCTGATTAACTAACACAGTATTTGCTGCATATTTGTTTAAACTGTGCAACTGTTTTTTTAGGCTTAGTGAATTGAATCCTTACCTCTGTTCTGATCTTGTATCCCCACCCACTCACACAGCTGTTGTGGTCTTAAAGCTTGGTGGCTTTTGAGTTGCCCACGTCTACTATAAAGTTGATATTGAACACTTCTCCCAGTCCCATTGCATCAACTCATTCTGCTAAGTACAGTGTGATCAGTTGTGAAGGCCCACCCATTTATCTTATTAATCTTGAATTATCTTCCGTCTCCTTTCTACTTAAAAAAAAAAAAAAAAAAAAAAAAAAGTGCCCCTTCCTACTCCATTTTGATGCTTATGCTTAGGTGTTCAACCGCATTTAGTTTGCCGCATTTGTTACTGCTTGTCAGTAACCAGATTAAATTGATGACAGTATTCTTCTGAACTGCTGCTTTATTTGAGCTGTTTTACTGTTGTGATTGTGAGGTAATTTATCACATTTGCACTGTAATCAATTTAATGATTAGCTGCATTTCATTATTAACTGTATTTCATTGCTGTTTACGCCAATTCATTGTTGTTTAACTGCATTTCATTACTGTTTAACTGTATTTTTTCATACTGTGAGTTCGGTTTTTCATCTGTAAGTGGTTAATCTGTGTTTGTTTGTGAGTTTTACTATGTTCTTACCCTTAAATTGAGTAGCATAGTCTGGATAAAAGTTTTGCTGCATCCAGAGCTGTTTGTTTTTGCCTTCTGTCTTTCTGGTAGCCATCTTGTGTTGGTAGGCACCTACCTCCTCTGCTAGTGAGAGTAGCAGGGCTGCCTGGACCTTCTCTGTCACAGACTGGTAAAGAAAGCAATGACTAGCAGGGTTGGCTACATTTCTGTGTTACTAGAATCTTCTGGGGTTTTTTATGGTATTTAAACCCAGCATTTGAGCTAGTTTGGGCTTGTTTGCACATCACGCACTGCAGCTGCACTGTTTTTAAGCCATTCCAAGGTATTCCAGCTACATATTTTCCCCTTAGCACTTGTATGATCACCTAGTAGTAGTACTCCTCTTAGACCTTCCACCCTTTTCCCCCTAAGCTCTCTCTTGCCTCTCTCCCACAGATTCTGACAAGTATGGATGAACAATTCCTGAAAGTGTGATGAGACTTAGGGACACAGGTGGACAGTAGTCTCACCTTCGATAACCACCTCACCACAACAGTCAGGAAATCCTTCTATGTGGCACACCTCTCCACTAAGTGCTTTTCATCCAAAAAAAAGGAGGTCATTGTCCCACTGTACTCATCCCTCATTAAACCTATTATAGAATACAATGCCCCGTTTGGTATGTACCTCTCAAGATATCTGCAACAACTGGAAAGGCCGCAGAAATACCTCACTAAAAGAATCACAGACCTAAAGCAGATGCCCTACGCTGACCGCCTTAAAAAACTCCAGCTATACTCTCATATCGTCTACTCAGAGGCTATCTCTGCTTAACATACAAGGCCATGTCAAACCCAGAGCTGTTGGACATGCTACATTTAAAGAAATCCCAATCCCCCAGAGCCACACGCTCCAGGGATCTAAACCTTGTCATTACAATAAACAAAACATGCTGGAGGGATAGGTTCCTGACCCAGAGACTCCCCAGACTCTGGAATAGATTGCCCATACATGTCAAGCAGAGTGCTTCTTTGGCCCTCTTCAGAAGGAACCTTGACGGTTGGATGGGAGAAAGGAAATTCACCCCGGGGATCACGTCAGTCACCCTGCTAGACAGGGGTCCAGGGAAGTAAATAGTGTGGGAAGAAATAGCCAGGGAATTGTTATGGCTAGGCTTGTACAGGCCCTAGGGCTGATAGCTTAGTACCAGCCTATGAACCTATGGTTTCTCCTCCCATTTTGGTTGACATGGGCATCCTGAGACAGTGTAGTAACTGTGTCATGTACATGGACAATCCTCTAATACTACCACCTAGGAACACAATTTGTGAGAGATCAGTTACATTAAGAACCTAAATTATATGCTGTCTCCCTCACAAGCCAGTATATCTGGCACTGAGAAGGTTGTCAATGCAAACACCATCCACACCTACACAACGTACACCCACATATGTGGAGGTCCTCAATAAAAACATACCCAACCAGACCTCCAAGGCAAAAACACAGGTGGACTCCACTACCCACCACAACACACACCTGTGTCTTACAGCCTCTAAACCCAACATATTAGTCATAGGAGACTGCATTGTGAGACACACAGATGTGCCCCTCACTGGGCTGGATAAGGAGAAAGTCACAGTTAGTTTGTCAGGTGCTAGAATCCGTCTTATCACCCATGCAGTCAAGTCTCTCAACAACAGGTACTGTTGTGACTGTCATAGTCCATGTTGGCATGAATGACTTAAGATGTACCTCCCTGAACTATATGAAGAGATACTGATGGAGGTTTAGGGAGCCCACAAGTCCAGTATAAGCCACACAGCCAGTAGCAACCACCATAGATTTATTGAGCAAAAACAGCAGTCAAGCATTTTCGTCTTACATCAAGACTTCATCAGAACTGCAGTAATCACATAAACAATATATAGGAACGTCATGTAGTCATGTGGTTAAAACTAACCAATACAAATCATGCTTAAAAATTAATTAAAAACTTGAAAATGTACTGACAATTTGAAACCGTGTGTATGAGTGAACAAACAATGCCAAACATGTTACAACAATGTATATACAACAAATTACAAAGATGACTGATGAATTACTCCTCCATACTATAAAATTTTAGGATTGGGGTAATGGAACAGCAGTCATTAAGCCATCAATTGTCTTTTTTGAACATTCACTAATAGTCACCTTTTCTGTTAACATCTATGATGCAGTGGACACAGTGTGTAATTTTTGGCCAGTTGTGAAGAAAAGTATAGAGGGGTAATTCATCAGTCATCTTTATCATTTGTTGTTATATACATTGTAACATTTTTGGCACAATTTTTTCAGTCAGACGCACTGTTGCAAATTGTCAGAACATTTTCAAGTTTTTAATTAATTATTTTTTTAAGCATTATTTGTATTGGTCACTTTTAACCACATGACTGCAGGATGTTCTTATATATTGTGTGGTTTATGTGATTACTGCAGTTCTGATGAAGTTTTGATGCAAGAAGAAAGTGCTTGACTGCTGTTTTTGCTCAATAAATCTTTGGTGGTTGCTACTAGTGGTGCGGCTTATACTGGACTTGTGTGCTCCCTGGACCTCCATCAATTTTTCTTGTTTGGCTCCTGGTTTCTCTTGTTGGATCTATATGAAGAGATACATGATCAATCTCACGGAATGTGTGTCCCAAGCAGGTATGTTCCTAGCCTTAAGCGGCATTCTACTGTCACCCAGAATGATGCTTCAATGCAAACAGAAAATGATTGACTTTAACAATTGGCTTAGTTTTTGGTGTCCTTTCAAGGGAATTCACTATCTGACAGCCTGGGAAGACATGATCGACAGACCATGATGCTTTGTCAGAGATGGTCTGCATCTGTCTCCCTTGAGCTTCAGGTTTCTGGCAAAGGCTCTTGCCTCCCCCATAATGCCTTTTTTAAGCAATGCCATGAGGTCAAAACTACTAACATGAAAATTTCATCAAAACGCAAATTAAAGGTCATGCTGCAAATGCTAGGAGTTTAAACATGGAACTGCACTCATTGCAAGCATTCTTAACCCTGGAAGATGCTGACATTTGTGCAGTCACAGAAACTTGGTTAAAATCTGCAGAGAGCACCCCCAGCCATACCAAGTTACTTATCTTCTCATGCATTCAGACTCCAAACCATGGGTAGCAAAGCAAAAGGAGGTGGAGTTGCAATATATATTAAAGACATACACACCTCCAGGCTCATCAAACAGTATGATGCACAGGAGACACTCCAGGTGAAATTACCCATTGACAAGTCCCCTATTCAAATCATAGCTAGCTACAGGCCCCCAACTTTGACTCAAGATGGCCACTTCACCTATCTGGACCTCTTTGAATCTATCAAGATTCAACCCTTTACCCTGATCCTAGGCAACTTTAACTATCCAACCATAGATTGGAAAAACTACTCATGCCAAACACAAATGCCCAGAGATTCCTTGATTTTTGTCAATGCAAATGCCTTGGAACAGCTGGTCGACACCCCCATAAGAGGGAATAATATCTCGGACTTGGTATTAACCAACATGAGTAACCACTGCAGCACCCCTACAGTGTCATCCTCCCTGGTAAGATCCGACCACAAATCGATCCCTTTCGAAGTTGCCATCTCCTCGACCCTGCCCCCCCTCCCAGCTAGGGTCAAACAAAAAACTTCTCCAAAGCTGATGACAGCCTGCTGAGGGAAGGTATAAACAGCTTCTCAGGCTTCCTCCTTCCATAGGAACTGGCACATATGTCCAAACCTACACTGAAGTACTATACAAGCATTTATATAGTTGCATGGAATCAGGATTACCTGACAGGACCAAATCATCCTCCTTAAGGAAGAGTAAACCTGCCTGGTGGGCATCTGCAGTAAGTAAACCCTATAATAAAAGGAAAAAATTGCTGTCCAGGACCAAGTGCCTAATTGGAAGCAGTCTCTCCTTAGCCTGAACAAACAAATAAGAGTACTAGTGAAATCCTCCAAAGCCAAGTTTTGAGTCCAAACTGGCCACATCTACTAAAGATGGTCATAAGGCCTTCTTCACATGTGTCTGCACTCTCAAAGGAAGCACTCAGATCTGTTCAGAACTGGTGGTCAAAGACACCACATACACAAATGCCATAGATATAGCCAACCTGCTGGCAGACATGTTCAATGAAACTTCACCCCTCTGTCCTCCCCATCAGTAAACAGGACATCCCCATCACCTGCCCCCCTCCCCTTATCTTTTGGAGCAAGTCATTACTGCCCTCTCAAAGGCAAAAAGAACAGCCTCCATGGAATCTGATAACATCCCAAGCTGCATCCTACATGAACTCAGGCAGAAACTTGCAGCACCATTAGGCACCCTGTTCAACCAAAGCTTGAGTACAGGCTTCTTCCCAGCCAAGTGGAAGACAGACGCTGTCATCCCTTTGCACAAAAGTGGAGCATCCATTATTGACCCATCAGCCTAACTAGCCTGATCTCCAAGGTTATGGAATGGATTATCATGGACCTCATTAACATGGACATTGGCAACCTCCAAATACTGGCTCCCATGCAGTTTGGTTTTGTCAAGGGGAGGTCATTTATGTTAAATTTGGTTGACTTTTTTGAGGCAGTCATCAAAGCCATGGATGAGGGGAAGGTGGTGCACACCACCTACCTTGACCTGGCCAAAGCCTTTGATATTATTCCCCACTCAAGTATAATAGATTTATTTTATATATTTATTTATTTATTTTATTTTCCATTTGTTGAGCGGGCTGGTCTAACTGGATATATGTCCATTTTCATTAGAGCCCTGGGGAGAAAAACTCCACATAAGCAAAATTTTAACAACTTCAGGTACAGATAAGTAAAATTGTAACATATTTATGTACAGTCCTATTTTAAGGTGAACAATACAAATGTTATATAGAAAAATAGTACTATTAAAAGTAAGAGATTGAACAACAATCCATTCCAAAATGGTGGACAGCCTGTAAGCACACTGACAGTGCAGCTCCTGCATTCCTGTACTATAATCTGACTTCAAACCAGCACATCGCTTAGGAAAAGTATACCAAACATCAATGGATTAAAGCAGAAATACGAGTATGTACTTGTTTCATCTTTATTTTTCAAAGATTCTCTCATTCTGAAGGAAAAATAATTACTTGTTGGAAACAGAGCCCTGAACCGCATGGTGTGCATTCTTCAAGACTAGCAGGCCTAATAAGAGGAAAGTAACAAGAAAAACAACTTTCATAACAAGACTTTTATCATTTAAAATGCTGCACTACTACTAGGAATCTAACTATACAAGATTAATGGAGAACCAGCCAGATCGGATGGAAACTGTAATCACAAAAACCAAACTGTCTGCAATTACTACTCCTGAGAAAGAAACCACTTCTAAAAGGCAAAAAATTAACAAGCAACAACAAGAAGCTGAAAAAATGTCTCAAAGATTAAAACAGGAACAACCCTTAACACTGGAGAATCTGAAAACTGCTTTACAAACAGAAGTGCAGGGTTTCTCTCATAAGCTAGCTACATTTGGCTCTACTCTGAACCAAATTGTGCTTAGGCTTGAACAAAATGAAGCTAAAAGTATGGACAGTGAGCTAAAAATAAATGAACTACAACAAAAAGCACAAACCAATGACACCATCATTTAAGAATTACAGCAAAAAATGTTAGACTTGGAAGCTAGAAGCCAGAGAAATAATTTTATCTTAAGAGGTATTCCAGAGAGCTTTGATAATTCACAACTTATTCCAATAATAAAAGAAATACTAAGCTCTCATCTGGCTAATAAACATCTCCTGGATGAGATAGTGATCAAAAAGCTCACAGAGCTATAAAGCATACACAAACAAGTGATCTTCCTAGACAAATCTATATCAAGACTGCTTAATTCAGCACATGTTCAACAGATACTGCCAGCTTATAAGATTAAAAAGAATGTTATGTGGAGAGTGCATAAAATTATGATTACTCAAGATCTTCCTTTACAAATTAAACAAAATCGACAGAAACTCAGCACATACTGCAATTAAGTCCGCAACAAAACACAATATGCTGAGTAAAGTGCCCCTCAAGAAGTCAATGTCCAAAAGAAAAGCAAACACAAAAGGGGCTCTCCACAGCTGAAAATAATGAATAACTCCAGTCTTCACTTCAAGAGTTTTAATGAAATAAAACAGATGCAGGATCCAAGTAAGCGCTTTCACGTTCAAAAAAACGTTTCATCAGACTTCCATTTTTTTCATTAAAACTCTTGAAGTGAGGACTGGATTTATTCATTATTTTCAGCTGTGGAGAGCCCCTTTTGTGTTTACATACTTCAATTACCTCATTGAAAATAGGATTTGTTTCCAAATGAGATATCCTGCAACTTTAACATTTTATTACAAAGAAGAAAAAATATCCTTGGAAACACCTGACCAGGCAAAATCCACCTTTCTGCATCTCTTCAAAGTAAATCCTGCCTGAGACAACTCTTTTCATATCTTTTGATCCAAAAACAACATTTGGAAGGCTAAACAAGTGCTACAGCTCCAAAGAACTACAGGACAGAAGAATATACCACTCTTATGGGAAATTTTAAACAAATGGATGTGGAATGTATTTTAAGTAACTCTGCTTGCCTGTAAAGAAAACCTCTTTGCTACACTGTTAAGGTACTGTCTTTTAGTAACTGCCTTTACATTTAAAAGTTACAAAGCTACCCAACACTGCTTGCATAGAGAAATGACTTTAAAGTGCATTTACAGCTTACAAAAAAGAAGTATTAAATTACATTTAAAAAATGGGATATAACCTTTGATGTAATAGTTTAAGTAGTGTAAATATTAGACATAAGTAGTTTCAGTTAAAATGTATACTCATTATTCTACTGGCATAATCATTGAGTTGCTTTTAAGTCTGTCTATGAGCAAGGTACAGAAACATTTCTCTTTTTTTTTCTTCCTCTCTGTTCAGCTGATGGCACTGGTTAATTATTAACATATGAGTTCACAATGATGTGTTTATATGGCTTTTGACAGTGCAGTGTTAAATGAAGATTCCAATACATTTAAAGAACCACAGTTAGTTGCTGTTAGCAAGAATAAGGCAAATGTTCTTGAATTTTAAAGTGCTGCCTTCTTTAAATGTTTAAAATGTATAATCATTATTCTGCTGACATAACCATTGAGTTACTTTTAAATGTGTCTATTAGCAAGGTATAAAAACATTTTTTTTCTTTTCTCTCTGTTTGTTCAAGTAGATGGCACTGGTTAATTATTAATATATGAGTACACAATGATGGATCTATATGGCTTTTGCCAGTGCAATGTTAAATGAAGTTCCAATACATTTTAAAGAACCACAGTTAGTTGCTGTTAGTAAGAATAATGCAAATGTTGTTATTTTTAAAATGCCTTCTTTAAATATACATATATTGTACTTGTTTTTTGAAAATATTGTTTTGTTAACTCTTTAACTCTTGAAATGTTAAGAATTATAAAATGTTGCTGTTACTACAAAACTTTTTATAAAAGCTACTTTTCCTTTTCTCTATATATAATATCTAAGGGTACAATTAATATAATATTTTAAGAAGTCTAAAAATGAATATGCAGTATATAAATAATAAAAGGAGCGGGATGGGAACAGTCTGTTAGCTGATGACTGTTCTCATTTGGAACAGTATGGGTATTATTGACATCCCTCTGATATATATCTACTCCTTGTTGTCAAAAATATAGTTTCTTAACTCATGCACATTTAGAAATACAGAGGGATGGGTGGTTAGGCACCTATTTAGAGTTTAGGAGTATAGAAATCACAACATTTATTCTTAAGATAAATACACTAACATAAAAAGTTTATAACTGTATTTGTGTGTATCAACTAATGAGAAACTTCAACAATATTAATAAAGAATGATAACCATAGACTCTTGGAATGTTAAAGGGATGGTAGATAAAAAGAAAAGAAATTTAATCATGCACCTCACATACCAAACTAAGGCTGATGTAACTTTCTTACAAGAAACTCACTTAGATGACCAACTTTGGGTTAGGGAAAGGAAAAGAAAATGGGTTAAAACAACAGTTGCTGCAAATTATAGTTCTTTGTCCAGGGGAGTGGCCATTATAGTAAATAAATCCTTCCAAGGTGAGATTACTTCCTATGAAGCTGACTCAAAGGGAAGATGTGTATTACTTACTACTGAATATCATACTTTAAACAAACCATTACTCTTTCTTAATATATATAGCCCCTGCTCAAATCAACAGCTCTTCATTTATGAATCTTTAATATATTAGCCAAATACCCAAAGCATCTGTTTATTGTAGGTGGGGACTGGAATGCTTTACTAAATCTAGATAAGGATAGATCGCATAATAAAAACAGACAGTCACAATCTACCACTACAGCACTTGAAGAATTACAAAATACATTTGAACTAGTTGACCCTTATGTTAAATTTCAATATGATAAAACAATATCAAGATTCACTTTCTTTTCAGCCACTCATAACACTTGGTCCAGGATAGATGCTTTTCTAATTTCCCTTGCTTTCCTTTCTAACAAATTAAATTATGCTGTATTACCTAGAACTCTTTCAGATCATTCCAAAATTAGACTTTTAATAAACTTTCAAGCTCATAAACAAAATATTTCCTATTTCAATACCTGGACATTAAATCCTAAAATTATACAAAACCAAGAAACTACATAAGAAATTCAGAATGTGCTAGCCCAACTTCAAAATGATTTTGTATCTGATCAAATTCCATATGACATACAATGGGCAGCTACCAAGGCAGTCATCAGGGGTATTATTATTCAAAAATCTGCATGGCTCAAAAAAAAGTATAACAGTCTTAAGAATGAACTAGAGTGTCAAACACTGCTGAACTAGAACTTAAGGAAAAATATTCTAAAGAACTTGAGGAAAAAAATAATTGATTGGCAAAAACAATTATACAAGCACTATTTAGAAAATATCACCTTCTTAGAATTAAGGTCAATATACAGAATGGGCTCAAACACCATCAAAATTCCTAGCTAGACTAATTAACATAAAAAGTGGACCTCCTAGGATCAAAGAAATAAAATATGAAGGTGAAATATAAAGATCAAGATATAGTGGATGCTTTTGAAGATATTTATAAGAAATTATACAATATACCCTTATCATCATCTACAAACAGATTTGGGGATTTTATACATAATATAAACTTTCCACAAATTATAGAAGATCAAAGGAAACTCTTAAAATCACTGTTACATTTAAAAGAGATAAAAGCTGCAATAAACAAACTAAAATTAGGTAAATCCCCTGGGCCTGATGGATACACATCAGATTTTTATAAGTTATTCATGGAACCTGTTTCCAAAGTGTTATTAAAAGTTTTCAACTATATAATACAATATGGTATAACAGACAAATACTTAACTCCAAGACAGTGTTGATTCCTAAACTGCATTCTGACCCAACAGATCCAGCAAATTATAGACCAGTAGCCCTCATAAACACTGATCTTAAGATAGTAGCCCATGTTATAGCAAATAGACTTAAGAATATACTCCCCAACAACAAATGGGCTTTACGACAAACAGGCAAACAAGTGACAACACCCTCCTTTTAGATACCATTGTAAGACTACTTAATAGGGATAAATGCCCCAGATATGCCCTTACAGTAGATGCAACTAAAGCTTTTGATAGAGTAAACTTACACTTTCTCTTTAATATACTGCCTTTATATGGTTTTCCTCAAGAATTCATTAAAAGGATCCAGGTTCTGTATCAGAAAGCTTCTACCACTATACAGGTAAATAAACTTATAACTAACCCTATACTCTTATTTAATGGTACAAGACAAGGATGTCCTCTTTCACCATACCTATTTAATCTTTATCTAGAACCCCTCCTTCTGTTTATTTCACAAAAAAACTTTCATCATATTCCCAGAATCCACAATACAAATCTTATATACTCTGCCTTTGCTGATGACTTAAATATATACTTCCAACTCCCCACTACTGACCTCCCAAAAATACTTAAAGTTATTGATGAGTTCTCGGTAGTTTCAAATTATAATTTAAATTTAAACAAGTCTCACACATTTCCTCTCAATCCTTTAGGGCATAAAGAATTGTACTTTCCTATGAGTGAGATCAAAATAAACTACCAGATAAAATATCTAGGAATAATATTTACTTCAGACTTCAAAGATATTATAAACAATAACCTACTAACTACATGGACTAGTATTCAAAAGGATATGGATAGATGGAAGAACATTAATATGTCTCTACTGTCAAAAGCTAGTGTTGTCAAGATTAATTTTCTGCCAAGAATACTCTTTCAATTAAATGCTACCTTTTCAAATATTCCCCAAAAGTTCTTCCTTGCCATGGAAAGAAGCTATATGAAAATTCTTATGGTATCCCAAATCTACCAGAATTAAATATGCAAAACTTGTACTTGCCAAAGATAAGGGGGGATTGAGGTTACCTGATTTTAAGCTTTACTATAGTATAATTACTGTATACAGACTAATACAAATAAACTATGACTCGTATATAAATACTTGGACACCCCAGTGGACCAAAATCTGGTAAGAACAGTTTATATCCCTTGGCTGTAATATCAAATCCTTACCATTCTTGAATTTAAACCAGGCTAGCATATACACGAAGAATTTACACCCAATAATTAAAGACATAATTCTTACAACACAAACTATTTAAATCATTGCAGTTAGCTGACACCTAAAGCCCAATTTACTAATAAATAATAAACCAGTAAATCTAACAAACTACCCACTGATAAAAGACTACACAATATGGGATATATACCAATGGAAAGACTCTAACATGGGGCAAATGAGACTTGAACTCAAACTTCCTATGAAATATAGTATTATCCTTAACCAACTTCATCATCTTATAAATGCTAAATTCTCACAAATACACACTGACTTACAGAACATAGATTTAGTTAAATTAATACTTGAAAATCTTGCGATTAAAGGGAAAACAATTTCTAGGGCTTATAAAATTGTAATGAGTGCAAAATATCAGAATTCTTTATTATTTTCAAACTATTGGCAAATGAAAAATCAATCACTGACTGTATTTTCAATTACTAGTTTCTTATTGTCTTCAATCAAATTCATTCCTTTCAAGAAGCTGTTATATACACAAATTATGGTAAATAACAATTTATATTATACCTTATCTAAATTAAATAAATTCAATCCTAACTTTTCGCCTATATGTCCCTACTGTCCAGATCAAACAGCTGATATTTTACATGTCATGTGGAACTGTACTAAGATACACAACTTATGGTGTTCCTTGAGAGTAAGATTAGAGAAGATGGGATATGAAAAATCAACCCTTACTTGGGAGACAGCTATATTGTACATTAATATCAATCAACTCCCAAAAATATTAAAACATGTCTTTATTAAGATGTGTGCCCTTATTAAATTCTTTATTACAAAGAATTGGAATGTCATGTCACCAATTACATGGGAAAATGTTAGCAATCTTGCTATCAAATATATATCATCTCACAAATTAATTTATTCAAAAACAAAAAAACAAATGCTATTACCAAAAATATTGGGGTTACTTGCTAGATATAATTCTTAACAAATAAAATTTGCCTTCAAATTGTCATAAAAAGCTAACATTTAAATAAGAAATGACTGTAGTATAACCAGTCTTTCTTGCATCTTCTCCCTTTTCTTAGTTTGTGTAACTAGATATTTTCCTTAAACATACAAATAAATGGTTAAATTTCTATTTTACTTTATATATAGACCATCCCCATTCTAACTATCCCTTATGAGACCAAATGAACATAAGAATTCTCATAATTTATGACTTCTTGTGTATATATTGTATATATATATAATTTTCTCGGAACAAGATTGTTGTCTGTTTTCTTTAGATAGGTATTTGTATTGTTTATTTGTGTTTTTTAGTTTACCGTATTGTTGTTGTTTGAAAAAAAAAATTGAAATAGAGATATTTTGGGAAAAAAAAAGAGATTGAACAACAAACAATTTAAAATAGCACACAATAAGAAAGAGAAGTGAAAAACACAATGACAAATGTAGCAGCTCCAGGTACAGTCTTTAACAGTGAGTCATACAATTTATTCTATAGTAATATAACTGTAAGGTAGTATGTAATAATGAAGATAAAGAATGATTATATAGATATTTATATGTGAAAACAGGAAATGCTGCAAGCTGCAAACTATGCCAGTACATACTTTAAAGAGGATCCTATGTAAGAGAAAGTTGAGAAGACTGAAATTAGTATAGATGGGTATATGCTGTCTGAGGCATAGTGAGAGTTGTAATTAAATTGCAAATGGTTATATATGTAGGGTTCAGAGAAAGTGGTGGTAAGATTAGTCTGGGTTACTACATGGGCATAACCAGTGGTTAAGGTATTCTCGAAGTTGTTTTTTTGAACAGTTTCACTGAGGAGAGAGAGAAGAGTTCCTTGGAGAGCAGGTTCCAGGATTTGCCAACAGTGTTGGTGAACAGAGAATCACGGGCCTTATTTTTGGATTTGACTGTAGATACTAGCACTTTATTGGCTGAGCGAAGGGTTGTCAAATTACTGTAGGGGGTTACAAGGCTAGTAAGTATAGCAGTATTTTTAGGAAGATAGAGGATCTTATGGGCAATAATAAGTTGTTGAATCTGAAATTGATTAGGAAGTTCTAGCCAACCTAGTTGCTTTAGGTTTTGACAGCGGTGAGTTCTAAATGAGGAACCAGTAGCAAATCTGGCAATATTGTTGTAGGAGGTAGCTAGTTTGTTAAGGTTGTTTTTAATAGGTTGGTATAGATGGGGAGAGGGGTAGAGAAGAGTGGAAATTAGATGGGTATGGGCAATAGTTGTTCCTACTGTTGAAGTAAGGAAGAGTTTAATCCTATAGAGGGAGCCTAATTTTCTGTTTACTGTTTTCATTGTAGTGTTAATATGTGTGTCAAAGCTAAGATTATGGTCTATTGTTACCCCTAAGAGCTTGGTAGTTGAGTCAGGAGATTTGACGATGCCATCATTGGCTATAACTGTGAATTCAATTGAGGGACCTTTGTGTGGGAGTAAAGAGTAGTAGTTTTGTCTTTTTAGGATTCAGGAGGAGGCTGTGCTGTAAGAACCAGCTTTCTTCTCTGTTAAGCACTGTTTGGGTGATGGACTGGTGTTGAGGTGTAGAGGTAGCAGAGCGTATTAGTGTGGAGTCATCGGCATATTGGATACATGTAGCCTGAGGAATTATCAGATTACGATCATTGATGAAAATTGAGAAAAGGAGAGGGCCCAGGATAGAACCCTGAGGGACTCCTAGGGTAATAGGAAGGTGAGAGGATAGATTATTTTCCCAAAGCACAGCCTGGTGCCTATTTTCAAGGTAGGATTTAAACCATTGTAAAGCCTGTGTATCTAGTGAGAGAGACTTAAGTATATTCAAAAGAAGCTGATGGTTGACCATATCAAAGGCTTTTGATAGGTTAATAAAGAGTGCTGAGGAAAGAGTATTGTTTCGGTTATTGTTAATACAGTCGGAAAAGGATAAGAGGGCTGTAGTACTATGGTGAGGTCTAAAGCCATGCTGACAGTTAGCTAGTAAGTTATTTTGCAGTAGGTGGTCTAGTAGTTGGCAGTGAATACATTTTTTCATTATTGTTAGCTAAAGGAGAGAGTAAAGCTGTTGGGCGGTAGTTTGAGAGTTCAGTTGAGTTACCCCCTTTATGCAGTGGGATAATATGGGAGACTTTCCAGATAGATGGGATTGTTCCTTTGGTAATGGTTCTAAGGATGGAAATAGCTACATCAGTAGTAGCCTTTCCTATCTGTAGATATTTTGCTGATAAGACAGCTGGGGGGGTGCAAGGTTTTAGTTTATGAAGAAGAGTGCAGATGAGGGATGTTGTGACAGGTTGTAAATGTAATGATGGGGTTAAAGTAGTCAAGGAGGATGACAAACTTGTGCTAACAGGAGGTAATGAGTTAGTGGGAGTTTGGACTGTATCAGTAAAGAAGCTATTAAAGGCATTAGCAATATGCTTAGGAGTTTCATAGGTGGATCCTGTTTGGGTGGGAGTTTTGGAGTGACCTGGGTGGAGGTCTGTCTGCCCAGAACTTTTGCGGTTTGTATTGGTGGGTTTGCTGACTGTTGTGGTAGAAGTTTCTTTTATCTAGGAGTATAGATTTTGTGGTAGCATTTCTCAGCTGTCTAAATGGTAGATGATCAGCTGGGTTTTTTGTTGTCCGCCATTTGGCCCAGATTTTATTTCTTAGTATAATCTTGTGCCTTGTCTCTTTTGTTAGCCATGGAGCAGTTTTAGTCTTATTTCTTATTGATCGGGATGTGGCATGATAGTCCAGGATTTCTAAGAATTTGGCATTAAAGTAGGATACTGCTTCATCTAATTGGAGGTGTCTTGGGCGTGACCAGTCACATGCTTTCAGTTTGGAAGTTAATGGGATTAAAGCTTTTGTTGGATCAAATGGTTTTATATATGCTTGGTTTATGAGTATTGATCTTTTGCCTGATTATGTAGGTCAGTGAGTGGTCACTGACATCAAAAGGAAGGATACCTGTTTCATAAGAGAGGGGGTGACTACTTATCAGTATCCAGTCTAGGGTAGTTTCTTTGTTGTTAGGTATGGATCCTGGTGGGAGAGGTTATAGTTTGTGAAAAAACATAAAGATTTATGTGGGTAGTCTGGTTGGTTGAGATGTAGGTGTTCCTGTCAATATTAAAGTCACCCAGGACATTGGTTTCTTGTGGGTAGTTAGTCGAAAGCCAGGAAAGAATATTTTCAAGGGTGTTCATTTTGTTACATGGAGGGAGGTAGATGCATATTATATAGATGGATTTATAGGTGTTGATTTGGAGTTTAGAAATAAGGATTTCAGCATTGCTAATAGAAGGTGGTTGCACATCTATTGGTGTTACTTGCAATTCTGCTTTATACAATATTGCTACACCCCGCCCTTTCTGGTTATTTGATCAAATCTCAGGATATTGTATCCTGGTGGGGTGATTTCATTGTCCTGTGTTACAAGTTTTAACCAGGTTTCTGTTAGGCAAAGGATGTCAAAGGAGTGAACATCTAAGAGGGCATGGAGGTGGGCAACTTTATTATTTAGGCTCTGTATATTGAGGTGAGCTATAAGAAGAGAGTTTGATGCTTTAGCGACGGTTTGAGCCATAGAGGGACTTGGTTTATGAGGGTTAGTGGTGGTTGTGGTGTTGGGGCCAGGGTTGGGATGGATATCACCATCTAGAAGTTGAGAGTCTTTAATCCTATGTATGATATTTAGGAATTTACAGGATGTATATTTTGTTTTCTTGGGTTGGTTATAGTTAATGTGGACTAAACAATGAAACTTTGGCACTAAATAGGCGGGTGTAGAGGTAATATTAATGTAGTTTAGGTGAGGTGGTTGGTCTGTCAGGGTTGATTGTTTAAGGGGATGGTTGAAGTTAGTCAAGGTTAGATGTTCATATTTAGTTTGGACATAGGTTATAGATAGTAAAGGTCGGAGGGTAATTAAGAGGAATAGTACTGGGTATTTTGATCTGGGTGTAATGGTCATAGTGAGAGGATAGGTAAATCAGTAGATGGGGTAACGTATATTAAAGAGGATGATAGGGAGGTACTGCAAGGTATTGAAGTAAGTTGGGATGATGAGTTTGTAAATTGATTAAGTACTTAGTGATGTAATAAGTATTTATAAGTGGTGAGCTAGGGTAGTTAGCACTTAATGAGTAGGAGGATGGGATTGGTTGTATAGGAATGGGGGTGTGGCAATTAGAGGTATATGGCTAGGACCTCTGGGGATGGGTGGGATTTGGGGGTAGGGTAGGGGAGCGGAGAGAGCCCGCAGGGTGAACGGAGCGGGTTCAGACAGGTAAGCGAGTAAGTCAGCAAAAACCTATCAGCCAGCAGCTAACTACTGGGTACCTTAATTAGGAAAGGAAAAGGTATAGAGGGAGGAAACAGTGGTAGTGAAAGTAAGTGGTAGCTAAGAGCAATGCTGGTGGAAAGTAGCAGGTAGAGTGGAGAGAGACAGCAGGAAGAAATCTCTCAATCCTGGGTCAGAACTTTAATTCCATTGGAAATCAGGGTATGTATTAGGAGCTATCCTGGTATAGAGTGCCATCTAGTGGTCAGATCGTGTAATTACAACAGAAGCAAGTGAGCAGAGATAGACTGTACAGGGTTTGTGAAGGCTCCTGTAGATAGTTGCAGGAGACAGCACAGGAGTGAAAAAAACATAAATATTAAGAGATAGAGAGGGGAGTATGGTTGCTGGGTGTCCTGGCTAGGTAGCGTATCATACGTATACCAGATATTAAGCAAGTGTTCAAATATTACCACTCTGTTGGATAACACATACTTTCTTACCTCCTAGTGAACAGGGTCCTTAAGCAGGATGGCAAGTCTTTTTGTTATACAGGAGTTGATTGGATTTGTTTGCAGGGGGTCCTTTTACCAGCTCTCTCACTTAGGCATCAATCCATATGTTAACAGATGGGTATCAAACTGGCTCAGTGATAGAACCCACCTAGTCGAAATAATGGAAGCCACCTCAAGCAGTAGACACTTAACAAGCGGTGTATCCCAGGGATTGGTCTTAGGGCCTCTGTTGTTTGAGATATACTTTTTGAGGTGCAGGCCAAAACCAGTGGGCTATGGCTGACCAAGTTTGGAGATGACTGCAAGCTGGGTGCTGTCATCAATTCCCCATAGTGATGTGGACAACCTCCAGGAGGGTCTCACCCAAACAAATGGCTGGTACCAAAACATGGCCTCAAACTGAATGCCAAAAACGCATCATCATCATCCCCTATGGGGAGAGTAACAAGGTCCTAAGCACACAATCAGTTGTGAGAGACTTGGGCACCCAGGTTTATAGCAAACTAACTTTTGACCACCATATTGCCTTTGTTGTACGGAAAGCTTTTTACATGGCCCACCTCATTAGTAAGGGTATCTCATCCATGGACAGGGAGGTCATAACATCTCTATATTCTTCCCTTATAAGATCCATCATTGAGTACAATGCCCCTTTTAGCATGTACCTCACAAAGCACATGCAGTAGCTAAAGAGATCACAGATGTTCCTCACCAAGAGAATCCAGGGCCTCAAGCATCTACCCTACACAGATAGGCTAAAAGCCCTGTCCCTCTAATCAGTCTCATACAGACTCATCAGAGGTGACTTTTGTCTGGCATACAAACCAATCTCCCACCTTGCTAGGTTGCTGCATATCCGCAAGTCAAGCTCCACTCAACCCGCATGCATGACATCAACCTGGTCAGTGGCATCAATAGGACTTGCTGGTGGGACAGATTTGTGTTCCAGAGACTCCCCCTTCTGTGGAATAGACTCCCCTGTCCATGTCAAGAAGAGTACCTCATTAACCCTTTTTAAGCGCAACTTGGATAACTGGATGGAGAACAGAAAATACACCCCTGGGATTCCACCTGTATCCCTGCTGGACAGGGGCATTGGGTGCTGACTTGTTGGAACATGGGCTAAATTCTTGGCTGCTCTTGTAAGGAGTAAGGACCTCAGGGCCAATAGCCTAGTAACTTGATCTTATGATTAGGAGGACTGGGATTATTCATCTAATTGCTGTAGGTGTTTGCCTGATCTTTCTGAGCTGGAAAACACACCCAAGGGCTCTAAGTATTTTTTTTTCTGTGCACTTCTGTTATATACTGTGATTGTACATCAGCATTTAAAAAAAAATTACTGTTTGCCGCTGCTTTGCACTGTGTTGTACTACTGTATTTGTTGCCCTTTGTATTTCACACAAACTGTTGCTTTTACTTAATTAAAAAAAATCTGCTTCTGCTTTTTTATTCTGTTGCTGTTATTAATTTAAGAAAAAATGTTCTGTTTTTTACCCTGTTGCTTATTTTATTAAAAAATATATCCTTTTTTAATGTTGTTCTGTTGCATTTTTGTTGGCCATGCTATAGATTGGATTCAGACTGGCTGAATTCAATTGTTGGTAGATTGAGCACAAAAAATCAGGACATGTTTTCTGGAGAAGCCCCCCTGTACCTGTGTGACAGGAGCATACACTGGGACTGTGTAACTGAAGGTTACTGGTTCAGGGCTCATTCTGAGCTATTTCATTGGTGTCTTTATATTAGCTGCTTTGCTCTTACTTTTATCTGTTTCTTCTTATCTGCTGAGATCCCAGGTTCAAACCTTCATTATGGACTATCAGTTTCAGTCTGTTTCTCCTGCCAGCTTGGTGGACATGGGTTTTTTGAGGCAGTGTAGTAACTGCCTCATATACACTAACAACTCCTTACTCCTAAATCACTCAAGTACAATTTGCGAGAGATGATTTTACACTAAGAATCTGGAATCACTGCTTTCTCGTGCCCAGAACAGCAACACTAAACAAATTCTCAGCGTACACACTATCACTCCTATTCATAATATGCACCTAACACACAAACTTTCATATGCAGAGGTACTCTCCAGAAACCTACCTAATCACCAGAGACCTCCAAAACACAAACATATGTTACACCTAACACAACCCTCAAAGCACCCAGTACACATAAAATGACTAGCACCTGTGTCTCACCAAATAAGATCTTAAAGCAGTGCAGAACTACTCCAAATGTTTTAGTTACAGGTGACTCAATAGTGAGACATACAGATGCCCCCACTCACCAGGTTGAACAAGGAGTCTGGTGCAAGGATTCACCAGATCACACATGCACAAGTACCACTATGACTCCATTGTAGTTCACGTTGGTTTGAATGACTTGAGACATACCTCTCTGAACTATATGGAGAGAGACATGATTGAGCTCTCTGAATATGTGTCCCAGGCAGGTATGCCTCTGGCTTTCAATAGTATTTTACCCCTGCCTAGGATGATACCACAATTTCAATAAAAAATAATTGACTTCAGTAATCTGCTTAGTTTCTGGTGTCATTCTAAGGGGATCCAATTTCTGTCAGCTTGGAGCAACATGGTGGATAGACCACACTGCTTTGCCAGATATGGCCTTCACCTGGAACCTCTAGGCTTCCAGTTGCTAGCTAAAGCAATTGCCTCACCTGTAATACCTTTTTCAGGCAAGGTCACAACAACAAAATTCCCGATGTGAAACTATCAAACACAAAGCAAGTAAGGGTCATGGTGCTAAATGCTAGGAGTTTAAATCAGAAATTGCACTCTCTGCAAGTACTCCTCTCCCTGGAAGATGTTGATGTCTGTACATTCGCAGAAACCTGGCTCAAGGCCACAGAAGGTACCTCAAGCTCGCAAGGCTACAATGCCTTCCACTTTTTCAGACCGCAAATTGAAGGTGTGAGAACCAAAGGAGGTGAAGTATCTATTTTCATTAAAGATAATTATATCTCTAGACTACTTAGTCAAGGAAGCTATATAGAGCTACCCCAAGTTCAAAGTACAGTGGGTAAGACCCCCTTCAGGTTGCCATCAGTTACAGGTCCCTGTAGACTATGTGTGTTGTACCTTTAAGAAGTATTTTCAAGGCCAGCATGTGCATATGAATAGCCAGTATGTCCTAGCTTCAGTGTCTTTGTGAGAGTGAAGCCAGAGAGTGAACATGTATGAGAGAAAGTCAGTCTGTTTATAAGTTTATCTAAGTAAAAGTTATTTGCCTCAATCCTGATGTGTTTGTACATAATAAAGCTGCTTGAACAAAATCCACTCATGTTCGTCTATTTCATCCTGACTGGACGAACAACATGGTGTCAGAAGTGGGATTTCAGAGGCTGCTTTTCAAAAATATGAGGTGCAGAACCTGCTGTGAAGGTAAAATAAAAGAAATTAGAGCAAAAAAGGAACAGAAACAAGCTAAAGGTAATGAAAGCTTGCACAAATAATTATTTTATTAAAAAATATAGAATGAAGTATTACAAGGGCACAGGACACATTACTAAACAAATGAATGCATATAAATGTTTATTAAGCAAACAAAAAAGCATAAAGTTTATTAAGCAAAATATTTGAAATGAAGATATCTGATAAAATGATTATCAGAAAAGTACATAAGAGGTTCAGAGTTGCCTCAGAATTGCAAAACAAGCATGTTTAGAGTAAAACGAGCACAAGAAAAGAGATTAAATAGGCAAAACAAATATAATAAAGGGCATATTAAGTATAAATAAAGCAAGGCAACTGCATGTTTTGGGCAATTTACTGTGTTTTGGCACAGACAGTTATTTCGCATTGATTAAAGTTCTGAATAGCTGTCAAAGGAAAAAACTTCAAAGACCAATACACATAAGGTTCAGTTAAGGCACTTTAATTTACTTGCAGCAAGGAGACAAAAACATGCAAATACAAGGATTTGTCTAACTACTAACAGGAAGTATGTTCATTCTTATACTGTTTTACAAGACATGGCCTTCTAAGCTGTCATAATCAAACACAACTTTAAGCATTGTACTACAGCAGGTGTTACTTCAGATTTTTCTGCTGACATGACTAGATTTGTGAGAAACTTTTCAGAAAAACAACCTGGCCTTGGTGACCAGTACTTCATTTACAAGCATCTATTGTAAACTGTTTTTCAAGGTACTTTTCTAATACAGATATGAGCAAATGCTGATTGCAATTCATATTTTCAAGCAGGCTTTGTCCTAATTATCTGTTATTTCTACAGCTGTGTATGTTCTCATAGCACAGCGGAACTTCTTGTCTAAGTTTCATACAAGCAGTATTGTTCTATTCATTATTTTCCTAACACAAGCAGAAATTATCTGCTTCTCAGTAAATTTCCAAGGCACAAGCAAGATTTAGCTGACAGTACAAGGTCAAAAAGCAACTGCAGCTTGTACAGATTTATGCAGTATGAAATAGAATAAATGTGTTAACTCTTTTAGGCTCTGAATGCACTAAGCATATTACTAATGCACACACAGATTAATACATATTTTTCTAACATTTCCCCCCATTAATACTTTTATTCTATTTTCAAAATAAGCATAAACAGTTTGTTTTCTTCTCCTAACCTCTTCCACTCAGGATTTGCAGTTAAGAGAGTCATTCAGTTTAAACTTATGAAAGCATTTTCAGTCTTTTAACAGTTCTTCAAACTCAGTACTTTGATATAAGGTTTCAGAAACCGACATGTCTATAAGATCTTTAATCAGTCTTTTCATGCAGGGGATACCACAACAAACACATACTCCCAGTAGGAGCATACCTACATAAATGGCAATCGGGATGTTCTTTAGGATGGTACCCCACCCCCAAACCATTTCTGGAAAAAGTCCGTCAGTGGGTTTGGACCTGGTTTGGTCATGGCCGACACTTGCTGAATCACCTCAAGATGATTGTCTACCTCGTGTTTATGGTCAGGAATATACGAACAGCATTCTTCTTGGATTAAAGTGCATGTACCACCTCTCACCGCTAGGGTGAAGTCGAGAGCCATGTGGTTTTGGAGCACTACAGTTCTCATAGCATTCAGTTCATCAGTCACCAATTTCAGAGCAGAAAAAGTTGCGTTGCTCTTAATTCAAGAAGTTTTGACAGTTTTCTCAGCTCCCAGATTGATTTCACTGCTCCATATGCTGGTAATATGCCTGCCCACGATATAACGCTATCACTCAAGTCCATGTGAGTCAGTCCTTTGCCTAGAGAGTGATGGTCTTTCCAACGTGCATCGATTTGTCCCACTGGATTTACAGGTTTCTTGACGACTTCTCGGACATTTCGAATTTTCCCATGAGGCAAAACTGCAGTGTGTTGTATGGCTGGAACCAGGTAACCCAAAAAAACAACTGCCGGACCAATTCTCAGGTAACTGTTTGTATGCCTTTCTGCCACACACAAAATAACAATCCTCTACTTTAGTAGTAACCTTGCTATGAATGTACACTCGCCCTGCATGAAACATTTTTCTATAAGTTATGGACAGCTGTTTATAAAGAATAGAGTTATGTTTTACTTCATCGTGTTTTGTGCATCAATCCAAGAAATGAATCATAGTTTGTATTACAATAAAGATCTACTTTGTTTCCTTTAGTATAACATCTATAAGGAACAGTCACATTGTAATTGCTCCAACCCACCTGAACAGTATCATTTTTATAAAAACACACCGTTCCCTTTTGTGGAACAGACAAGTGCAATGCTATTTTATCTTATGCTGTAATGGTTGAGTTATCATAAATCAAGTTCTCCCAGGTCTCATTGACCCCTAGGGGGACTGTAGTCATTAATAACCCCCCCCCCCGTATGCTGTCGGCAAAGCTGTGCAAATCCAGCAATTCGAAACATTAAAAGTCTCAGCATACACATATTTAATTGCCTGGTAAGTGTTAAAGTTCGGATGCCAGTTTATGAGCAACGCTTCACGTTTATTCAGTTAAGTGTGTGTGGCTGGGAAAAGGAAAGGCCACAACAAAAAGATTATTGTCACAAATACAGTTAACAGGATGATTATGCAATACATCTGAGGAAAGGGTTGTTCTGCATTCCTGTTCCTTCTGGACTCTGTCATTTTTACTCTTGGCATGTAAAAAGATTTTTGTCTAGTTCAAAGTCTTTAACTAATTTAGAGTGCGTCAGGTGGATCCAAGAGGCACGCTCCACGATCTTGACTGCAGTGGGTGTTGACAAAAGCACTTGATATGGACCTTCCCACTTTGGAGATGCCCAATTCTTCTTTTTGACCAACTTCACCCAGATCCAAGTTCCAGGGGGCACTGCCACTTCTGACGGTCTGGTTCATTCTTTATCTGAAACAGAATTTAACTGCAACAAATGTTTATAATTTAATAACTTATGCATATACTCTGCTAATGTACCATCAGCTTCCTGGTCTGCGGGCATGAGAGATTTCCACTGAGGTATATAATAAGCCCTTCCAAAGAGCTTTTTGAAAGGAGTCAATCCTTTTGCATTTGGAACAGTTCTCATGCTCAACAGTGCCAGGGGTAGACAGTACATCCAATTTCTCTGTGTTTCTGATATTAACTTTCTTAGATTACTCTTTAAAATCCCATTATGCCTCTCTACTAGCCCTGCTGATTGCGGGTGATACGCACAATGATTTTTTTAAAGAAATTCCGAAATATTTACTTAGCTGTTGTATGGTCTGATTCACAAAGTGCGTGCCATTGTCACTGCAGATCCTTTCCGGAATGCCGAATCTAGGGATGATTTCTTTGACAAGGACTTTGGCTACTGTTGTAGCATCTGGATTTTTAGTTGGAAAGGCTTCCACCCATCTGGAAAACATATCTACAATGACAAGACAATACTTCTTATTTTCACATTTATTCAACTCTATAAAATCCATACAGATAGTATGAAATGGATACGGTGGTGTAGGGAAACTCCCTTGTTTGGGCTTTAACGCCCCTTGTGCATGATGTTTATTACAAACGTGGCATACCGCGCAGAATTTTTTAGAGTAATTTGAGAAGCCATATGTCGTGAACACTTGGTTCACCAGCTGTACCATCCCCCCTATTGAGACATGGCTCTGCCCATGGCTCAACAAAGCTGCATATCTAAACAAATTAGATGGCAATATTGGTTTCCTTTCTTTAGAGATGTACTGCCCCTTTTCAAGAATTGCTTCTCGTTTTGCCCATTTTTGTTTTTCAGCTTTTGTAGTAAGTGTCTGCATTGTTTTTAACATTTCTAAGTCTAAAATCTCAGAGGGTTGTAATTCCTCAGTCAAAAGAAATGCTTCTGATACTGCCTGCTTTGCAGCTGTATCAGCTCTTGCATTACCTTTTGAAATCCTATCCTGTTGCTTGGTATGAGCTGTGCATTTACAAATAGCTACTTTCTGAGGTAACTGAATAGATTCTAAAAGATCTAAAATAAACTGTGCATGATTAATCGGTTTGCCAGTAGATGTTATCATTCCTCGATTGTTCCACTGTTGCGCAAAAACATGTACAGTAGAAAAAGCGTACTGGCTGTCAGTAAAAATGTTCACACATTTACCCTTTGCTAAGGTACATGCCCGTGTCAAGGCAATCAATTCTGCTGCCTGTGCAGATAAACTGTGTGGTAAAAATTTCGCTTCTATAATGTCTGTGTCAGAAATTACTGCATATCCTACTAGGTTCTGTCCTGCAGGACCCCTTTTGCATGAGCCGTCCACGTAGTATGTCACCTCGGCATCATCCAAGGGAACATCCGTAAGGTCTTTTCTAGGCAGTGTCTTTTGGTCAATCACCAGCAGGCAGCTGTGTGGTGTGCTGTCTGCAGGGGTTGGGAGCAGAGTAGAAGGGTTCAAAGTCGTGCATCACTCAATTGTCATGTGAGGTTGGCTCAACAATATAGTCATACAGGAAAGATGCCTAGCAGGGGAAAGATATGCTACCTTTTCTTATAGTAAAATAATTGTGACTACATGAGGCACTCCTCAATGTGAGAGGGTGGAACAACACTACTGAGGCCGAAGCCTGTACTGCCATTGCAGCTGCAACTACTGCTTGTACACAGTGAGGTAAAGACCGTGCCACTGGGTCCAGTTGTGATGAATAATAAGCAATAGGTCGTTGCTTATCCCCGTGCTGCTGTGTTAACACTGATGTCATATAACCTTGCTTATAATCTACAGTTTGGAAGAAATGTTTATGATAGTTTGGTAATCCCAAAACTAGTGAGGACGCTATTAACTGTTTCAATTTGCAGAAGGCAGATTCTGCTTCTGGTGTCCATTGTAACAAATCTTGTGCTGCTATAGGCTTTTTATAAATCAAGTTAGTCAGTGGTGCGGATTCCAAGGCATAGTTTGGAATCCAGCTCTGACAAAAATTAGTCGTAACCATGAAGGACATAATTTCCTTCTTTGTAGTGGGTTTTGGTGCTTGTAAAATCACTATTTTTCTGTCCTCATCTAATGTCCTACCCTCCTTGGATATTACATATCATAGGTATTTAACTTGTTTTTTCCAAAGCTGCAGTTTATTTTTGTTTACTTTATGTCCTTCAGCGGCTAAAAATTGTGATGTGATAGCGCTATAGTGTCTTCTTTACAATCTTGCTGGGTGGGGGACGCCAGCAGGATATCATCAACATAAAGCAAAAATCTGACTACCTCTTGGTGGGGGTAAATCCTGCCAGGTCACTTGCCATTTCTTGTGAGAATATTGTTGGACTTTCACAATATCCCTGTGGTAGTCGCGTATATGTATACCATTTCCCCTGAAATGTAAATGCAAACCAATACTGGCTGTCAGGGTGTATCGGTATCGAGAAGAATGCATTGCTGATGTCTACCACAGAAAAATATTTCTGTTGAGGTTTCAAATCATTCAACAGGGTGTGTGGGTCTGGCACCGTAGGTGCCCTTGGTGTTACTGCGTCATTTACAGCTTGTAAATCTTGGACCATACGCCACTTCTTAACAGGAAATAAGGGTGTGTTACATGGTGAATCAGGAGATTCCACCAGCACCCCTTCCTTAAGTAAAGCTGCTATAATAGGTTTGATTCCTACCTCTGATTCTTTTCTTAAGGGATACTGTCTTTTCTGTGGTCTAAATGCTGACTTTGGCGTGATAGTAACTGGTCCCGCTGTACAAATAAGTCCTACATCTGACTTTCCTGTTGACCAGAGAGTTTCTGGTATATTCTGTAAAGCATTCTCTTCCTCCTTTAATAGGAGTGCTAATCAGCTGTCCTTGCTAGACTGCAAGTGTACAGCTGGGTGGGTCTGAGTTATCCATTTCAACTTCTGCATTTGTATTCCCTGTTCTGACAGTTCTAACTCTGTCTGTTTTTCCCATCTCGTGACTTTTTCTCCTAAGTCTACCCATTTCACATTTGTGTCCTTAGTTAAGCTAACGTGGTAATCGATTAGATTTGTAAAGTGCAAAGAACTCCTGGAGCAATGAACAGCTGGCTACACTGTTCCCTTCTGTGTCCCAGTACAGATTACGTAATACCAATCTGTTTGCACAATTTCTAAACAATTCTTGCTCATATTCCTTATCAGGTCCTGGTGAATTACAATATTACAGAGTACAGTGCAACAAATGCTGTTTATCAATGTCAAGGGAGGGGAACTTGCTGATGGCTATGTCCTGGCTGTTCCAATAAAACATTCCACCCTCCGATTGCACTGCAAAGGTATCAATTTGTCGCTGTGCTTCCATACCCTGCATAGTCGGAACTACTGCTATACCAAATAACTGCATAAGATCTCTGCCCAATTGGCTTACTGGGCATTTTGCAGAAACAACAATTTTGCTTTTCTGGGTCAATCCTGAAACAGGATCAGTTATCACAATATTATGGGAGAGGGGCTCCCAAGACAGCTGTTCATTAGCTGCTTTCACTAATATGTAATCAGGGGACTCTGAATTCTCTGTCAGTTTGGAGGGATGTATCAGGGTCCGTGAGGCCCCTGAGTCACACACAAAAAAGGAGTGTGACTTCTGGTTTTGTGTCTGCTAAATAGAGCTCTAAGCTCAATAAAGCCAAATCCAATATTTCATTTTCTTCACTATCCGTGACTTCTTGCACTTCCTCTATTTCTTCTGTCACATTCTCTATTCCCTCTATCACATACTCATTTGTCCCTTCTCTGCTATCCCCTTCTAGTGATTCCTGACTATCATATAGTCAGTCCTCACCCTCCTTATCTTCCGTGGTTGCTTTCCTGTTTTTCTTGCAATCCTTTGAAAAGTGTCCCTTTTTACCGCATTTAAAACATTCACCCCTTTTCTTTCATCCTTCAAAGTCCTCTGATCACTGATCAGATTGTTTGTTTCCCTGGGCATTTCTCTTGCCCTTTTTCCCAGACTGTACTACATAAACTTCTGCTCCATCTTCTACAGAAAATACTTGGGCTTTCTTTTTCTTTTTGCTATTAAAATGCCTTTCAGCATGTCTAGCATATTCAAGCAATGACTGTAACCTGCTTGTACGATGATCTACCATGTGTTTTGTAATAAAGCTGCTTATAGGTGCAATACTGCCTTTCAAAAAAGCATTCTTTAACTGCTGCTCATATAGGGAATCGTGTGTCTGATCTTCAGGAACCTGCATTCCATAATGGTTATTAAAACATTCTAATAGTCTGGCATAATATCGGTCAATAGCTTCACCTTCCTGTTGGATGCATTGATTAATGCAAGTAGAGTCTGCCCTAGGCTTCCATTTCTCAGAGATTCAGTCTGTAAGACCTTTCACTCTGTTGTCTAACTCTGCGCTGCTATGTGAGAGGGGCCTGAGCGCAATATCACGGGGATTCCAGTCGCCACTAATCATGTGCCAATCTGGTCCCACAATTTGTCTGACTACTTTTTCTACCTCTTCTCCGTTTAAATTATAACTCGGCCTCATTCCTTGCAAATCTTCTAAGAACTTTCTAAAATTAACTTTTGGATGGGGAATTCCCTCAGTGGCTTTCCGGATGTCTTCCGGATTCCAGGGTCTATACACTAGAATAGTTGGGTCCTGACCTTCATGCCCGGCCTGAGGATTAGGCACTTCTATAAGTGGGCATATTTCTTCTTAACTCATATATCGTGAATTTCTACCCATTTGATATAACTCAATGTCCCCTTTTGAGTTTCCTGCCCGTGTTTGAGACATGGTCTTGACAGGATCTCTAACAAACGGTTTAGCTTTTGTAGTGTCTCTACTCGCAATGACAGCAGAAAATCGCAGGGGTGGACTAATTTGTTCACTTGCCTCATATTCTGGTAAGGGAGGTGGAGGGGCTGATGCTATTACTAAATTATTGTCCTCCTTATCTAAAAACATTGCTTTTGAATTATTCTTGTGTGCTTATTACTGTGCATTTATAACTAGAGTTACTCGAAGCAGTGCAGAGTGTGTAAAAGTGCTTACAGTGAGTGCTTATTACTGTGCATTTATAACTAGAGTTATTCGAAGCAGCGCAGAGTGTGTATAAGTGCTTACAGTGTGCGCTTATTACTGTGCATTTATAACTAGAGTTACTCGAAGCAGTGCAGAGTGTGTAAAAGTGCTTACAGTGTGTGCTTATTACTGTGCATTTATAACTAGAGTTATTCGAAGCAGCGCAGAGTGTGTATAAGTGCTTACAGTGTGCGCTTATTACTGTGCATTTATAACTAGAGTTACTCGAAGCAGTGCAGAGTGTGTAAAAGTGCTTACAGTGTGTGCTTATTACTGTGCATTTATAACTAGAGTTATTTGAAGCATCGCAGAGTGTGTAAAAGTGCTTACAGTGTGTGCTTATTACTGTGCATTTATAACTAGAGTTATTCGAAGCAGCGCAGAGTGTGTAAAAGTGCTTACAGTGTGTGCTTATTACTGTGCATTTATAACTAGAGTTATTTGAAGCATCGCAGAGTGTGTAAAAGTGCTTACAGTGTGTGATTATTACTGTGCATTTATAACTAGAGTTATTTGAAGCATCGCAGAGTGTGTAAAAGTGCTTACAGTGTGTGATTATTACTGTGCATTTATAACTAGAGTTATTCGAAGCAGTGCAGAGTGTGTATAAGTGCTTACAGTGTGCACTTATTACTGTGCATTTATAACTAGAGTTATTCGAAGCAACGCAGAGTGTGTAAAAGTGCTTACAGTGTGTGCTTATTACTGTGCATTTATAACTAGAGTTATTCGAAGCAGCGCAGAGTGTGTAAAAGTGCTTACAGTGTGTGCTTATTACTGTGCATTTATAACTAGAGTTATTCGAAGCAGCGCAGAGTGTGTATAAGTGCTTACAGTGTGCGCTTATTACTGTGCATTTATAACTAGAGTTATTCGAAGCAACGCAGAGTGTGTAAAAGTGCTTACAGTGTGTGCTTATTACTGTGCATTTATAATTAGTTATTCAAAGCATCGCAGAGTGTGTAAAAGTGCTTACAGTGTGTGATTATTACTGTGCATTTATAACTAGAGTTATTCGAAGCATCACAGAGTGTGTAAATGTGCTTACAGTGTGCGCTTATTACTGTGCATTTATTAGAGTTATTCGAAGCATTGCAGAGTGTGTAAAAGTGCTTACAGTGTGTGCTTATTACTGTGCATTTATAACTAGAGTTATTTGAAGCATCGCAGAGTGTGTAAAAGTGCTTACAGTGTGTGCTTATTACTGTGCATTTATAACTAGAGTTATTTGAAGCATCACAGAGTGTGTAAAAGTACTTACAGTGTGTGCTTATTACTGTGCATTTATAACTAGTTATTCGAAGCAGCGCAGAGTGTGTAAAAGTGCTTACAGTGTGTGCTTATTACTGCGCATTTATAACTAGAGTTATTCAAAGCATCACAGACTGTAAACTTGCTTACAGTGTGTGCTTATTACTGTGCATTTATAACTAGAGTTATTCGAAGCATCGCAGAGTGTGTAAAAGTGCTTACAGTGTGTGCTTATTACTGTGCATTTATAACTAGAGTTATTCGAAGCATTGCAGAGTGCGTAAAAGTGCTTACAGTGTGTTCTTATTACTGTGCATTTATAACTAGAGTTATTCGAAGCAGCGCAGTGTGTAAAAGTGCTTACAGTGTGTGCTTATTACTGTGCATTTATAACTAGAGTTACTCGAAGCAGTGCAGAGTGTGTAAAAGTGCTTACAGTGTGTGCTTATTACTGTGCATTTATAACTAGAGTTATTTGAAGCATCGCAGAGTGTGTAAAAGTGCTTACAGTGTGTGATTATTACTGTGCATTTATAACTAGAGTTATTCAAAGCATCGCAGAGTGTGTAAAACTGCTTACAGTGTGTGATTATTACTGTGCATTTATAACTAGAGTTATTCGAAGCAGTACAGAGTGTGTAAAAGTGCTTACAGTGTGTGCTTATTACTGTGCATTTATAACTAGAGTTATTCGAAGCATCGCAGAGTGTGTAAATGTGCTTGAAACTACCAGTTGTATTAGAGGTAACATTACACAGTAAAATTGGACACCCTTTGTTAAGGACCTTAAAGTAGTCGGTGAGGGGTTCTGTTGGCAGTAGTAACTACCTTATAGTCTGGGCAGAAGGGGGGCATAGCCAGTACACCTATGCCAGCCTTTCCCAGGTGTGTGTGTGTGTGTGTGTGTGTGTGTGTGTGTGTGTGTGTGTGTGTGTGTGTGTGTGTGTGTGTGTGTGTGTGTGTGTGTGCCAGCTACTTGGGCAGAGACACGAAGCAGTGGTTGGACAGAAAGAGTGTTGGAGGACTTGGCTTGGAACCCTGGCTAAGGACTGAACTCTATAGCTGTGCCAGTGGGGAGTCTTACTGGGATCTGGAGAAAGAGGGAGAAACCAGCTCTGGACTGACTGTGGTTTCATAGGTTCATAGGTAGGTACTAGGCTATCAGTCCAAGGACCTATGCAAGCCTAGCCAACAAGGTTCCCTGGCTTACGCCACCCAAGAAAGTTATTTTCCTGTGCCACTGTTGAGCAGAGACACAGAAGTGATCCCTGGGGTGTATTTCCTATTTCCCATCCACTCATCAAGATTTTTCTTGAAGAGTGCTAATGAAGAACTTTGCTTGACATAGATGGGTAACCTGTTCCAGAATATGGGAAGTTTCTGGGATAGGAATCTATCCCTCCAGCATGTCCTGTTTATTGTGGTGACAAGGTTTAGGTGCCTAGAGCAAGTAGCTCAGAGGGATTGGGATTTCTTTAGGTGTAGCATGTCCAACAGCTCTGGGTTTGACACAGCTTTATATGTTAAGCAGAGATCACCTCAGAGTAGGTGATATGCTATGGAGTAAAGCTGGAGTTTTTTGAGACGGTCAGTGTAGGGCATTTGTTTGAGTCCAGTAATCTTCTTTGCATCAAGTGCAGTTTCTCTTAAGAGCAAACAGAAACAGACAGCTGCACTTCAAAATACTGTGTGTGTACCTGTTATCCTCCCAGTGAATGTTCCCCACAAGTGCCAGTGGTGAGGACTGAGGCTCTTTAATTACTGGCCAGTGGGGGGCCATCACAGTAACATGGGCAATTCATTCCTCAAGGGTAGCATGCACTGAATTTGTACATGAAACACTGAATTGTAAAGTTGTTTGTCTGCAATAACCTCTTCATTATTTATAGATCACCTTTATGTAGAATTATTCAGATGACTGTCAAAGGAAAAAAACTTCAAAGACCAATTCACGTAAGGTTCAAGCAAGGCACCCTTTATTAACTTGCAGCAAGGAGACAAAGCATGCAGGCAGAATGATTTGTCTGAACATTAATAATTAGTATGGTATTTTTATACAGTTCTTTCTATGTCGCACAGAAATGTTACTTCTATTGTTGACGTAGTTAGACACAGCTTTCTGTATTGTTCTACAGAAAATGTTACTAGACTAATTGCTGACTAGTTGAGAATAACTGCTGATTTACAAAACATTTGAGAAAAACAACCTGGCCTTGGGGCTTAATTTATCCCACCACACACTTTCAATTCTTCAATTGTGCAGTTCTAATATATGTGTTACATTTTGCCTAGATTCAAGATACATTTCTAGCTTAGGTACAAGTAATGCTGACTACGGTCTAAACTTTTAAGCATCCTTTGTTTTCATTATCAATAGCTTCTAGCAGCTGTGTACTTTCTCATGTCATAAGCAGAAAATCAATAATTCTTTGTTAAGTCTCATGACACTAGTAGAAATGAAACACTTCTTATTATTTTCATGACATTAGTATAAATCAAATGCTCCCTGTTATGTTTCTAATAGCTGTGCAGATTCATGCAGTGTGAACAGAATAAATGTATTAACCCTTTTAAACCTCAAATGCACTAAGCATGCATATTACTAATACATATTTTTCTAACATTTCCCCCCCTTTAATACTTTTATTCTACTTTCAAAATAAGCATAAACAGTTTTTTCCCCTAACCTCTTCCTACTCAGGATTTGCAGTTAAGAGAGCCATTCAGTTTATACTTATGGTATGGACCTTCCCACTTTGACGACGACCAATTCTTCTTCTTTATAACTTTTATCCACACCCAGTCTCCGGGTGTCACTGCCACTTCTGATGTCTGGGTTTGTTCTCTATCTGAAACAGAATTTGACTGCAACAGATGTTTAGAATTCATTAACTTCCTCATATATTCAGCTAATGTAAAATCAGCTTCCTGGTCTGAGGACATGAGAAGTTTCCATAATAAGCCCTTCCAAATAGTTTTTCAAAAGGAGTCAATCCTTTTGCAGTCGGAACAGTTCTCATGCTCAACAGCGCCAGGGGCAAACAATACAGCCAATTCTTTCCTGTCTCAGCTATTAACTTTCTCAATCTGTTTTTTAATATGCCATTATGCCTTTCAACTAGCCCTGCAGATTGCGGATGGTATGCACAATGATTTTTTTAAAGAAATACCAAAATGCTTACTTAACTGCTGTATGGTTTGGTTTACAAAGTGTGTACCATTGTCAGTGTAGATTCTTTCTGGAATTCCAAATCTAGGAATGATTTCTTTGACAAGTAGTTTTGCCACCATAGCTGCGTCTGGATTTTTGCTTGGAAAAGCTTCCACCCATCTGGAAAACATATCTACATTGACAAGACAATACTTTTTATTTTCACATTTGTTCAATTCTATGAAATCCATACAGATAGTGTGAAACGGGTATGGTGGTGTAGGGAAACTCCCTTGCTTGGGCTTTATCGCCCCCTGTGCATGATGTTTGTTACAAATCTGACACATCAAACAAAATTTTTTAGAGTAGTTTGTAAATCCGTACGTTGTGAATACTTGGTTTACTAGTTCTATCATCCCCCCTGTTGAGACATGGCACTGCCCATGGCTCAACAAAGCTGCATATCTAAACAAATTAGAGGGTAGTATCGGTTTTCCCCTCTTTAGAGATGTACAGCCCCTTCTCAAGGATTGCTCCTCGTTTTACCCATCGTTGTTTTTCAGATTGTGTAGTAAGAGTCTGCATTGTTTTTAACATGTCTAAATATAAGGTTTCAGAGGGTTGTAATTCCTCATCTAAAAGAAATACTTCAGAAGCTGCTTGTTTTGCAGCTGTATCAGCTCTTGCATTACCTTTTGAGATTCTATCTTGTTGCTTGGTGTGAGCTGTGCATTTACAAATGGCTACTTTCTGTGGTAACTGAATAGATTCTAAAAGATCTAAAATAAACTGTGCATGATTGATAGGTTTGCCAGTAGATGTTATCATTCCTCAGTTTTTCCACTGTTGTGCAAAAACATGTACAGTAGAAAAAGCATACTGGCTGTCAGTAAAAATGTTCACACATTTACCCTTTGCTAAGGTACATGCCCGTGTCAGGGCAATCAATACTGCTGCCTGTGCAGATAAGTTGTGTGGTAAAGGTTTTGCTTCTATGATCTCAGTATCAGAAACTACTGCATATCCTACTAGGTTCTGTCCTGCAGGACCCCTTTTGCACGAGCCATCCACGTAATATGTCACCTCGGCATCATCCAAGGGGACATCCGTGAGATCTTTTCTACGTAGTGTCTTTTGCTCAATTACCTGCAGGCAGCGGTGTGGTGTGCTGTCTGCAGGGGTTGGTGGGAGCAAGGTAGAAGGGTTCAAAGTCATGCACCATTCAATTGTCATATGAGGCTGACTCAACAATATGGTCATACAAAAAAGATGCCTAGCAGGGGAAAGATATGCTACCTTCTCTTGTAGTAAAATAATCGCAACTGCATGAGGTACTCTCAAAGTGAGAGGGTGGAACAAGACCACTGAGGCTGAAGCCTGTCCTGCCATTGCAGCTGCAACAACTGCTTGTACACAGTAGGGTAAGGACCGTGCCACTGGGTCTAGTTGTGATGAATAGTAAGCAATGGGGTGTTGCTTGTCCCCATGCTGTTGTGTTAACACTGATGTCATATAACCTTGCTTACAATCTACAGTTTGGAAAAAACGTTTATGGTAGTTTGGTAATCCCAGAACTAATGAGGACGCTATTAACTCTTTCAGTTTGCAGAAAGCAGATTCTGCCTCTGGTGTCCATTGTAACAAATCCTGTGCTGCCAGAGGCTTTTTATATATCAGGTCAGTCAGAGGTGCAGATTCCAAGGCATAGTTTGGAATCCAGCTCTGGCAAAAATTAGTTGTACCCAGGAAGGACATCATTTCCTTCTTGGTAGTGGGTTTTGGTGCTTACAAAATTGCTACTTTTCTGTCCTCATCCAATGTTCTACCTTCCTTGGATACATATCCTAGGTATTTGACTTGTTTTTTCCAAAGCTGCAGTTTATTTTTGTTTACCTTATGTCCTTCAGCAGCTAAAAATCATAATAGCGCTATGGTATCTTCTGTACAATCTTGCTGGGTGGTGGCTGCCAGCAAGACATCAACATAAAGTAAAATCTGACTGCCTCTTGGTGGGGTAAATCCCGCCAAGTTGCTTGCCATTTCTTGTGAGAATATTGTTAGACTTTCACAATATCCCTTTGGTAGTCGCATATATGTATACCTTTTCCCCTGAAATGTCAGTGCAAACTAATACTGGCCATCAGGGAGTATCGGTATCGAAAAGAACGCATTGCTGATATCTACCACAGAAAAATACCTCTGTTGAGGTTTTAAATCATTCAACAGGGTGTGTGGGTCTGGCACCGTGGGTGCCCTTGGTATTACTGCGTCATTTACAGCTTGTAAATCTTGGACCATACGCCATTCTCCATTGGTCTTTTTAACTGGAAATAAGGGTGTGTTACATGGTGAATCGGGAGATTCTACTAGTATCCCTCCTTTAAGTAAGGCTGCTATAATAGGCTTTATCCCTGCCTCTGCATCTTTTCTTAAGGGATACTGTCTTTTTTGTGGTCTGAATGCTGACTTTGGCGTGAGAGTAACTGGTCCCACTGTAAGAATAAGTCCTACATCTGATTTTCCTGTTGACCAGAGAGTCTCTGGTATATTTCGTAAGGCATCCTCTTCCTCCTTTAATAGGAGTGCTAATCAGCTGTCCTTGCTAGACTGCAAGTGCATGGCTGGGTGGGTCTGAGTTATCCAATTTAACTTCTGTATTTGTATTCCCTGCTCTGACAGTTCTAATTCTGTCTGTTTCTCCCATCTCGTGACTTTCTCTCCTAGGTCTGCCCATTCTATGTTTTTGTTCTTGGTTAGGCTAACATGTGGTAATCGATTAGATTTATAAAGTACAAAGAACTCCTGGGGCAATGAACAGCTGGCTACACTGTTCCCTTCTGTGTCCCAGTACAGGTTATGTAATATCAATCTGTTTGCATGATTTTTAAACAATTCTTGCTCATATTCCTTATCGGGTCCTGGTGTGTTACAATAATACAGGGTACAGTGCAACAAGTGTTGCTTATCAATGTCAAGGGAGGGGAACTTGCTGATGGCTACATTCATTAATTCTCCGGTCACAGTCCCTGGACCAGTCGTAACCAAGTCCTGGCTGTACCAATAAAACATTTCACCCTCCGATTGCAATGCAAAGGTATCAATTTGTCGCTGTGCTTCCATACCCTGCATGGTTGGGACTACTGCTATTCCAAATAGCTGCATGAGGTCTCTGCCCAAGAGGTTTACTGGGCATTTTGCAGAAACAACAATTTTGCTTTTCTTAGTCAGTCCTGAAACTGGGTCAGTTATTGCAATATTATGGGAGAGAGGCTCCCAATACAAGCTGTCCATTAGCTGCTTTTACCAGTATGTAATCAAGTGACTCTGTATTTTCTGGCAGTTTGGAGGGATGTATCAGGGTTCGTGATGCCCCTGAGTCACACAAGAATTTGACTTCCCTCCCTTCTACCAAGAGTGTAACTTCTGGTTTCGTGTCTGCTAAATAGAGCTCCAAGCTCAATAAAGCTAGGTCTAATATTTCATTTTCTTCATTGTCACTAATTTCTTGCACTTCCTCTATCCCCTCTGTTACATCCTCTACTCCCTCTGTCACATCCTCATTTGTCCATTCTCTGCTATCCCCTTCTAGTGATTCCTGACTACCATATAGTCAGTCCTCACCCTCCTTGTCTTCCGTGGTTGCCTTCTTGATGTCCTTCAAGGATGCATCTGCAGTCCTAAAATATGGGTTGTCCTGCCTCAGGCAGCCCTTCGGTCGGCCGGATTCCAAAGTCTGGGTCTGGCCTCGGCTGATGTCGCACTTCACCCGACGTCATAACTGCTGGGGTATAAAGGCATCAGCCAACGCCATTTTCCCCAGTTTTTCTTGCTGCACGGTGCCCGAAGCAGAAGCTGTTCGCAAGTGCCGGTCGGTCAGATCCAGAGATTTCTACTACCGAAGATTTCTAAAAAAGCTAAGTACCCCATTGGGGACTCTTTCTTGCCTCAGCCGATGTCAGACAAAGTAAATAATTGTTTAACTTGTGGGAAACAAATACCTCATAAGGATTTCCACTCTTACTGCCTTCCTTGCTTAGGCCCAGACCATGACGTATCAGCTTGTCTAGCCTGTGCTTCCTTCAACCGACGGACGCTTAGACGTCGGTCGGAGTTTGCCGAAGAGTTTTTTGGTCCTGCTTTTGCATATAAAATGCCGTTGGAGACTCCGACTACACAATTAGCTAAAAAACGCAAGGAAAAGGACCGACACTCACGGCCCGCGGTTTCGGCTAAAACCACGGTTAGGCCAACCGCGAGTGTCTCGGTTTCGGCTGAAACTGAGTCCTCGGTTCTCCCTTCGGCCGAAAGCATGCCACCGATAACCGAGGCCACACAGGCCATGGCTGAATCGGCTACAGAAATTACTGCTGCAGAAGCAGGCACCCAGGATTTGTCAGACACTATTCCTTTAGACATCTCTACTCCTGCACGTGGGGCTGCTAGACCCCCTGCTTCTATGTCTATCAAGGCCTTTTCCAGGGCTAAAGCAGCCAAAATTTCTAAGACTTTGCCTACAAAAGCTCCCTCTCACAGGCCTACCTCTAGTTCCCAGATACTCAGCCTGGCTGAGGATCTTATTTCTTTGATCAGGGGATCCCAACCTCACCCAGATAGGGCCTCTCAACCTCCTCCAGATAAGAGGCCTAGGACTGAACCCCCTTAACCTCTCTTTACAGACTATTCCTCGGATGGCTCAGATATTCCTGACCATCAGGAAGGCCCATATTCACCTTATGAGGATTCTGATGCAGAAGACTCCATTCCTTCTGCTTCCCCTCCTGAAGAATTTTATTTTGGGGAAACCCTACACTCTATGAGGGAACACTTCCAATGGCAGGGCCAGGATTTTTCAGATTCAAGGAAAAGGCTAAGGACTTTTTTACATTTACCACAACATAGGCCTTTAGCCATACCTCCTGTACCATCAGTTGTTGATGATGCATATAATGATGCCAGTACTGCCCCTGATTCTCTCCCTCCGGCCCCTGCCAAACCTGACAGATATTACAGGGTCCCGGACACTCAGTACCACTTGTATAAGGCTCATGTTGCAGACCCAGAAACCATTTCTCAGGGCCCTAAAGGTGTTGCAGCTGCCTCTGCCAAAAACCCTCTTCCCTCTGAAAGGGAATCTAGAGCATTAGAGAGATGGGGTAAAAGGTTTATACATCTGCTACTCTTCGGCCAGGGCCTTAAACTGTCAATTTCACATGATTCAGTACCAGGAATTTTTGTTAGACCAGCTAAATAAAAAACTGTCCTCTCCTGAACCTATAGACCGTAAGTCCCTTCAGGATTTGGTACATAACTCTCAGCAGGTCAGTAATCATTTTTTAAAATGTGGCTATGATGCACTGGAGGCTTCTTTTAGATCAGCTATGACTGGAGCAGTGATTTGAAGGCATGCCTGGTTAAAAGAGCAATCATTACCAGACCATGTTAAGTCAAAACTCCTAGATGCTCCTATGGAGAAACAAAGTTTGTTTGGCTCCCCTGCACAGGAGGTTCTAAAGAAAGTGGAAGAAAAAGCAAAATCTGTCCAAACAGTCAAGGATTTTTTGCAGGCCCAACCACCGAGGTTTAGCAGAAATTGGCCTTCGAAGAATTGGTCCTTTCCAGACACCTCCAGAGCACAGAGAGGCAGAAATAGACGACCAAGAGGCAGAGGTCAATCTAGGGGTGCCTACAGGGGTCGTCAGTGGCAACCTGCCAACCAGAGAAGTGCTGCCACAGCTACGACTACAACCACTTCCACAGGACAGACACAATGACTTGGCTCTGATTCCGCCTACCAGGGAACAACTGGAAGCACCCTTGGGCGGAAAGCTAGCCTTATTTTCAGACAAATGGACTTTACAAACAATAGACAAGGGCTACAGGTTTCACTTCCACACTCTACCAAAAAAGAGAGGAATGCCAAACCTTCCACCAAGCCAAAAAACAGAGGCTCTAAAACAAATCATCAACTTACTAAGGATGAGAGCAATAGAAAAGGTACCATCTATGGAACAAGGCCAAGGATTTTACTCCAGACTATTCCTTGTACCAAGAAAAGAAAATCAATGGAGACCTATTCTCGACTTGTCCGCACTGAACACATACCTCATTGTTCCAAAATTCAAAATGCTGACCCTCCAGCAACTTCTTCCCATGTTGGGCAAGGAGTCTTGGCTGGTGACTCTAGATCTCAAGGAGGCATACCTGCACGTCCCTATACGACCAGATTGCAGAAGACACCTCAGTTTCTTGCAGAGAGCATTATCAATTCTCAGCATTGCCCTTTGGCTTATTTACTGCGCCCAGAGTATTCACGAAATGCCTGGCATCAGTAATTGCTCATTGCAGGCTTCAGGGAATTCAAATTTACCCGTACCTGGACGACTGCCTAATACAAGCGGACAACAAGACAAAATTAACAAAGGATTTGGCCAATGTCATACAACTGTTGCAAGCCTTGGGATACACAGTCAACATTCAAAAGTCAAGGCTAGTACCATCCCAAAGGATAACATTTTTGGGTGCAGAACTGGATACAACAACTCAGATGGCTTTTCTCACAGAGGAAAAACAAAAGCTACTACCAGTCTATTTCATGGCATTAACAACACAAACTCAGCTTACTGCAAGGAAAGTCCTGCAAGCCCTGGGTTACATGGCATCCTGCATAATATTGATCCCACATGCCAGGCTGCATATGAGGAAGTTACAATGGTACCTAAGGAATGTATGGTCTCAACACAAGCACAGTCTAGAAGCCCAGATTCCAATTATTCCCTGCCTGAAAAAAGAATTCCTGTGGTGGGCTCAGGCCTGTCAGATAAACAGAGGATTGCCTTTCCACAAACCACATCCAAGCCAGACCATCACCACGGACGCCTCAGACCTAGGCTGGGGGGCGCACATGGAAGACAGGTGTATACAAGGCCTATGGTCCCAAAACCAGCAGAATCTACACATAAATCTAAAGGAGATGCTGGCAGTGAAACATGCAATCCAGGCATTCAGACCATTCCTCCAACAAGGTCACCTGCTGAGAAGGACGGACAATACCACAGTGATGTGGTACATCAACAAACAGGGAGGTACACACTCATACCCTCTATGCCGGATGGCAATGGACCTGTGGAATTTGGCCCTGAATCTCAACATTCAACTGCAGGCCAGATTTGTACCAGGAAAAGAAAATTCACTAGCAGACACCTTAAGCAGAACTACCACGGATGCTCACGAATGGATGCTGCATCCAGATATCTTCAAAACCATAACAAAGAAATGGGGAATGCCAGAGATAGACCTGTTCGCCTCCCCACACAACCACCAATTGAAGAAATTCTGCTCAAGAGTATACCACCCACTTGCCTGGAGGGTGGACTCCCTTTTCTTCAGCTGGAAAAACCTGACAGCATATGCATTTCCACCTCTTCCTTTGATGTACAAAGTCCTACTGAAGATCAGAGAGGAACAGCCAAAGGTAGTCCTGATAGCTCCAGACTGGCCAAGACAACATTGGTACCCGCTACTGAGAAGCATGTCTTGGGCACTCTCATGGCCTCTACCTCTATGCCCATTACTTCTAACACAGAACAACTACAAGACCCTGCATCCAAACTTGAAAACACTGCAGCTAACTGCTTGGAATATTGCATAAAACAAAATCAACCAGATTTGTCTCAGAGGGTTAAGGACATTATCCTGGAGGCTTGCAGACCCTCCACAAGGAAAACATATTCAGCCAAATGGAAAAGATTCCTCATTTGAAGTGCAGCAAAGGGAGAAAATGTCTCATTGGCAAACATAGCACACATCCAGGAATACTTAGCAGAACTGTTCCACAATGGCCTGTCCTACTCCTCCATTAAGATTTATGCATCAGCAATTTCAGCAGAGTACAACATGGATCCTCCTGTCTTCTCTCATCCTCTACTCAGGCAGTTCTTGAGAGGAATCAAAAACGTAAAGCCTCAAAGGAAACCACCTCTACCTGCATGGGATCTCAACTTTGTGCTGGAAAAATTAACACTTCCCCCTTTTGAACCAGCAGCAACAGCAGACTTACAGTACTTATCTTGGAAAACTGCATTCCTGCTAGCAATCACTTCAGCAAGAAGGGTATCTGAGTTACAGGCATTAATGGCAGTCCAGCCTTTCCTTATCTTCCATCAGTATAGAGTGTCTCTGAGAACTAATCCTACTTTTATGCCAAAGGTGGTCTCCAGGGTATCATTGAACCAAGCTATTCATTTACCTACATTCTTCCCCAACCCACAGAACAGGGGGGAAAGACTACTACACACCTTGGATGTGCACAGACAATTGCGCTACTATCTGGACAGAACTAAGGTCAGCAGAAAAAACCGACCAGCTTCTGGTAGCATATGCAACAGGAGTGCAAGGAAAAGCAATTTCAAAACAGACAATCTCAAAATGGATAGGAAATTGCATTAGATTCTGCTACTCTTTTCATGGAAAGACAACTCCTGAAAATATCAGGCCTCACTCCACAAGAGCTACAGCCACCACTACAGCTTTCCTACAAGGAGTGGCTACCAAAGACATTTTAGAAGCTGCTACTTGGAGCTCCGTACATACATTTGCCAAGCATTATAATCTTCCTTTATACTCCAGATCCCGAGCAGGTTTTGCAACTGCTGTTTCGCAAGGGATCTTAACTACACCATCATTAGCTTAGTGCCTCCTCCCCCAGTTTGGCTATGGTATTCTACCCATATGTTAAAACTGCAGATGCATCCTTGAAGGACATAGTACAGTTTTGTACCTACCATAAATGTAGATGTCCGATAGGTATGCATCTGCAGTCAGGATTACCCATCCTCCTTCCCCTCTGTGGTATTCCTAGGGTACTTACCCCTCTTTTAGCTAGCTGGGGGAATCTATTATGGTGTATTTGTTTGTATGTATATATATGTATATATATTTTGCTCTCTACTGTTTGGAATTATCTGCATTTATCCAAATTTAGCCTTCCTAGAGGGCACCTGGCATCTGGGGCAAGAAACACTGAGGAAAATGGCGTCGGCTGATGCCTTTATACCCCAGCAGCTATGATGTCGGGTGAAGTGCGACATCAGCCGAGGCCAGACCCAGACTTTGGAATCCGGCCGACCGAAGGGCTGCCTGAGGCAGGACAACCCATATGTTAGGACTGCAGATGCATACCTATCGGACATCTACATTTATGGTAGGTACAAAACTGTACTTTTTTCTTGCAATCCCTTGGCAAATGTCCCTTTTTACTGCATTTGAAACATTCTCCCCTTTTCTTTCGCCCTTCAAAGTCCTCTGATTGCTGATCAGATTGTTTGTTTCCCTGTGCATTTTTCTTGCCCTTTTTCCCGGACTGTACTACATAAACTTCTGCTCCATCTTCTACAGAAAATACTTGAGCTTTCTTTTTCTTTTTGCTGTTAAAATGCCTTTCGGCATGCCTAGCATATTCAAGTAATGACTGTAACCTGCTTGTACGATGGTCTACCATGTGTTTTGTAATAAAACTGCTTATGGGTGCAATACTGCCTTTTAAAAATGCATTTTTTAACTGCTGTTCATATGGGGAATCTTGTGTTTGATCTTCAGGAACCTGCATTCCACAGTGGTTATTAAAACATTCTAATAATCTGGCATAATATCTGTCAACAGTTTCACCTTCTTGTTGGATGCATTGATTAATGCAAGTCCAGTCTGCCCTAGGCTTCCATTTTTCAGAGATGCGGTCTGTAAGACCTTTTACTCTGTTGTCTAGTTCTGTGCTGCTATGTGTAGGGGTCTCTGTGCAGCATCACAGGGATTCCAGTTGCCACTAATCATGTGCCAATCTGGCCCCACAATTTGTCTAACTACTTTTTCTACCTCTTCTCCGTTTAGGTTATAACTCAGCCTCATTCCTTGTAAATCTTCTAAGAATTTTCTAAAATTGACTTTTGGATGGGGAATTCCCTCAGTGGCTTTCCGGATATCTTCCGGAGTCCAAGGTCTATACAGTAAAATAGTTGGGTCCTGATTATCTTGTCCTGCCTGAGGATTGGGTACTTGTATAAGTGGGCATATTTCTTCTTCACTCATAGATCGTGAATTCTTAACCATTTGATATAACTCGATGCCTTCATTTAAGTTACCTGCCTTTGTTCGAGACCTGGTCTCGATGGGATCTCTAATAAATGGTTTTATTTTTACAATGTCTCTATTTTCAGTGATAACAGGATATCGTGGGGGTGGACTAACCTGTTCACTTGCTTCATATTCTGGTAAGGGAGGCGGAGGGGCCGATGCTATTACTAAGTTATTGTCCTCCTTATCTAAAAACATTGTTTTTGAATTGTTCTTCTTTTGTTCCCTACGGTTTACTTCCTCAAGCCACCTGTGTGCCTGAGGAATTCCTAATTGGCATTGCTTTTTTACCCGACCTTTGGAATCGGTTTTGAGCTGTTTGACAAGTTTGATAAGCAACGATTTTTCTAATTTTCCGTCAAATGTATTAACCCATTTTGAATAATATTTAATATTGTCGGCGCGCTGCGACTGCATGTATTTTGCGTCTTCGGTTAACGGTGGATTTTGGGGTCTTTTTGTGCAATTATTACCCATTTTGTTCTACCCTTTTGATCGTTATGTAACTTTTCTTATTTTTAACATGGTACCATGGATTTTGTTATAGTCTCTTCAGAATGACTGCCTACTTAATTCTGTTTCTCCTGATCTATGACAAGACCGTAATCTTTTTTGTCCCTGACTTGTAAAATACAGTCCTGACAAAAACAATACACATCTAGTCCCTGATCTAAAACAGAAAAAAGTAGATTCACCTTACCTGAGCTTACGTGATTGATCACCTGATTCGCAGAGACCCGTCCTTCAGTCGCAGATCAGAAAGTGGCTGGCCTCTTTTGAACAAAAATTCAGTCGGAGGGCTTTTCAAATAAGAAGAACCGATTTGGTTTCTTACCCGTACGGTTTCAACCACCTGGCCCGTCTAATCCGAGGTGAAGAGAGGGTTCTGGTCCGAAGGACCAATCTGTCAAAGGAAAAAACTTCAAAGACCAATTGACGTAAGGTTCAAGCAAGGCACCCTTTATTAACTTGCAGCAAGGAGACAAAGCATGCAGGCAGAATGATTTGTCTGAACATTAATAATTAGTATGGTATTTTTATACAGTTCTTTCTATGTCACACAGAAACGTTACTTGTATTGCTGACGTAGTTAGACACAGCTTTCTGTATTGTTCTACAGAAAATGTTACTAGACTAATTGCTGACTAGTTGAGAATAACTGCTGATTTACAAAACATTTGAGAAAAACAACCTGGCCTTGGGGCTTATTTCAGCCCACCACACACTTTGTTCTTCAATTGTGCAGTTCTAATATAAGTGTTACATTTTGCCTAGATTCAAGGTACATTTCTAGCTTAGGTACAAGTAATGCTGACTACGGTCTAAACTTTCAAGCATCCTTTGTTTTCATTATCAATAGCTTCTAGCAGCTGTGTACTTTCCCATGGCATAAGCAGAAAATCAATAACTCTTTGTTAAGTCTCATGACACTAGTAGAAATGAAACACTTATTATTTTCATGACATTAGCAGAAATCAAATGCTCCCTGTTATGTTTCTAATAGCTGTGCAGATTCATGCAGTGTGAACAGAATAAATGTATTAACCCTTTTAAACCTCGAATGCACTAAGCATGCATATTACTAATACATATTTTTCTAACAATGACTTTTACTTCTGCATAGATTGTGTATATTAATTGATATTGGTGGATTGTAAAGACGGAAGTTTGAGTAGCCTTTTTTGGTTGAAATGTTCTGTAATGGGTAGTTTGTCATTACTGGTTCATACATTTTGTTTTATTGCGCAATGGAAAATATTCAAACCTACAAATTTAAAACACATTCTGATAAGCGGTGCTGTATTATACAAGGAATATAATTTTATACAATTGGGATGGTGCACTGAAGAACACATGCATGTATGCACAGTCCTAAAACTGCATGCAAGGGGCCTCTGGTTTGAAAACAGCTCAAAAGTAAACTTAATCCACAACTGACCAGATGCATTTTCTTTGAGTATGGTTATCAATGCCATTTCAATGACTGCGAGTTTCAAGGACAGAGAAGTTTTCTGTTCATGCTAAGTCTGTTTTCATTGTGAGACTGTATTGTTTTGTTTAGCAAATGGCTACCAGTGTTTGTGCTATAAAATTTGAAATTAAGTTTTAAATATCTCTAATAATTGTAGAAGTAAAGAAGAAAGTAGCGTGTACACTGACAGGTTTGAACAATGTTTATGGTAACTGGGAGAAATAGCCAAGTAATGGGACACTGGAGTAGCTGGGGTACTACCAGGGGAGGGGGGAGCCTGGTGGGGGGATGGCCCTGATACCTTACCTTGTCTAGGGCTCCATTTGACCATGTTCTGGCTCGGCTAGTAAAGCTGTATATAAAACGGGCTGTATTCTCTATTGGTGGTCACTACATTGAGCATAATTGCCTTTGGCAGTACTGTGTCATCCTTCCTGACTTATGTTCCCACAACACTGAAATTATGGACAACTTCTGTGTAGATAAAGGCACCAAGCAGAAGCAACCAAGATGTGTCATTACACTCCACAACTCTATGTAGGTCAGTAATGTGCAGAGAGTACCTATCCCAGTGGATACCAAGGTATATACAGCTTTGAGAATATTAGCTGCAGGGACCTTCCAGCATCCAATGGGAGACATGTTGAGGGTATCTCAGGCATCTACCTAAAGGATGCTACAGAGTTCCTCGATGCCAGGCTATAGCATGTGAGGGAGCATATGTAGTTTTCATGAGTCACAGAGGAGATAGGCTGTCATCTGAAAACATTTATTTTGCTAGCTGTTTCCTTGAGGTACTGTGAGCCATATACTGTGCCCGCATTGCAATAAAGTGGCCACTTGGGGAGCAGAGACAAATGTTTATTAACCCCAAGGATTTCCACTGTATTAACTGTCAAGTGGTCTGTAATTCATAGGGTATAATATGTGTCTGCAAACCACCATGCAGTGCCCATGATGCCCACATATGGCACACATGTGAGTTATATCAGTGGTTTGTGTGAGGGTAATTTCACACAGGGATATCTTATTTGTGACACCACATATGCCCTGGAGCCATGGCTAATGACACCTATCAAGAATTCCTAGACCATGTGAGAGAATAGCTACAACTATTCCATGTTACAACCCTAGTCATCACCAAATGTGTTTGGCTTGAGGAATTTCTACTTCTCTTGTGTGGATTTATGTGACAGTGCTCTGTGCAGTGTCACCCAGACACAAGCAGTAAGATATTGTCAGTATATGCTATGTTACATAACATTATTATTTACTAACAGGGCAGACATATTTAGAAGGAGGAGCTCTCAGAGTCAGGAGTGGCTAAGTAATCTAATGAAAAGCCCATGGAGGTGACAGCTGCAGGATAGGAGCCTGTGAAGGAGGGGAAGCCTGATAAGCAGCTTGTGGAGGAGCTGGAAGCAGGGGAGGATTACGCCAAATGAAGGCAGGTACAATATGCCATGGCACCGGCTAAGAGTCATCACCTGGTTCATAACTATGTGCCAGAAGAAAACATTATTACATAGAAAAGAAACAGTGGTGATGCAAACCTTCACACAGGCTGTACTAATCTGTGTATTCACAGAGCACAGCATGCATCAGACTACCAACACAGCAGAAAACAGAATGCAGGGCACAGTTATCATTATATGAACACATAGAGAGGGCCATATTAACAGTCATCATCAACAGGCATTAGAGTTTTAATAAAGTTAATCACGTCAGTCACCCTGCTAGACAGGGGTCAAGGGAAGTAAACAGTGTGGGAAGAAATAGCCAGGGAATTGCTATGGCTAGGCTTGTATAGGCCCTAGAGCCGATAGCCTAGTACCAACGTATGAACCTACAAACCTAAGTGTTAACTTTGAGGAAATGGAAAATGAACAGGGACAGAAATGATATCCTCTTACTTCTCAAAAGATTCCTAAGTATTTACTGCTTATTCAGCTGAGCAAGATGTCCAAATAGTGCAAAGCAGCACTACTAAGGAAAACGTGCTTTTACTGAATACCTCTTAGTAGCCACTTGTTCGCTGTACTAACTTTTACTTTATAGTTTGCTTGTAATAGTGAAACTCACCAATAATCTGTTAAAACAAATGCTTCAAAATAATTAGCCATGAACAGTGTCTTGGAAAGATTTTGGTGGGATGCCAGAACCCAGTCTGAAATGTTGATCATTAGTGCCACTTTAAGAACTAAATGGTACCAGTTACTGTCTAAAAGGGTTACACAGTCCTGCTCTCTGCATATTTGTGATGATATAAATATTTTGCAGTGAGATATAAAACTCAGTGAACAGAACCTTCTCTATTGCAGTCTTTCCAAAAACTGAAGAAAAACATGTTTTGCAGGATATAGCTGGTTATAAGGAGCTGGGTGATGTAGCAGAAAGCAGCATTAGGTTCATTGTATGCTCACACATGCACGCAAAACCTATCCCCTCACCTATTCCTGACCCTAATCCTGTCACTCAAACACATGCACAAACACTCTCACCCCCTCCAAACCCCACTCACATGCCTCAACAAAACGTACAGATGACATTCGGGATGGTCAGTATCCATACAGTCAGTATTATACACAACCCTTCAGTATCCATACAGTCAGTATTATACACAACCCTTCAGTATCCATACAGTCAGTATTATACACAACCCTTCAGTATAGATACATTCAGTATTATACACAACCCTTCAGTATCCGTTCAGTCAGTATTATACACAACCCTTATCCGTACAGTCAGTATTATACACAACCCTTCAGTATCCATACAGTCAGTATTATACACAACCCTTCAGTATCCATACAGTCAGTATTATGCACAACCCTTCAATATCCATACAGTCAGTATTATACACAACCTTTCAGTGTCCATATAGTCAGTATTATACACAACCCTTCAGTATCGATACATTCAGTATTATACACAACCCTTCAGTATCCGTTCAGTCAGTATTATACACAACCCTTCAGTATCCATACAGTCAGTATTATACACAACCTTTCAGTATCCATACAGTCAGTATTATACACAACCTTTCAGTATCCATACAGTCAGTATTATACACAACCCTTCAGTATCGATACATTCAGTATTATACACAACCCTTCAGTATCCGTTCAGTCAGTATTATACACAACCCTTCAGTATCCGTACAGTCAGTATTATACACAACCCTTCAGTATCCATACAGTCAGTATTATACACAACCCTTCAGTATCCATACAGTCAGTATTATACACAACCCTTCAGTATACATACAGTCAGTATTATACACAACCCTTCAGTATCCATACAGTCAGTATTATACACAACCTTTCAGTATCCATACAGTCAGTATTATACACAACCTTTCAGTATCCATACAGTCAGTATTATACACAACCCTTCAGTATCCATACAGTCAGTATTATACACAACCCTTCAGTATCCATACAGTCAGTATTATACACAACCCTTCAGTATCCATGCAGTCAGTATTATACACAACCCTTCAGTATCCATACAGTCAGTATTATACACAACCCTTCAGTATCCATACAGTCAGTATTATACACAACCCTTCAGTATCCATACAGTCAGTATTATACACAACCCTTCAGTATCCATACAGTCAGTATTATACACAACCCTTCAGTATCCATGCAGTCAGTATTATACACAACCCTTCAGTATCCAGTATTATACACAACCCTTCAGTATCCATACAGGATACAATGGCTGTGGTTTATATTTTTCGTGCATTTTTTTTCATTGTATTAATTTTGGGTTACCTGTTTCATAAGAAGGTCCCTCAAAGTGCCTGAATTAAAATAATTATAAATTAAAATATTGATAAAACAATATGGTTCCTCTGCATTTTGTCAAAAATATGTTAGGTCAAAAACTGCTAGGGTTGTATATAATACTGACTGTATTGATACTGAAGGGTTGTGTATAATACTGACTGTACGGATACTGAAGGGTTGTGTATAATGCTGACTGAATGGATACTGAAGGGCTGTGTATAACACTAAATGTATCTATACTGAAGGATTGTGTGTAATACTGACTGTATGGATACTGAAAGGTTGTGTATAATACTGACTGTATGGATACTGAAGGGTTGTGTATAATACTGACTGTATGGATACTGAAGGGTTGTGTATAATACTGACTGTATGCATACTGAAAGGTTGTGTATAATACTGACTGTATGGATACTGAAGGGTTGTGTATAATACTGACTGTATGGCTACTGAAGGGTTGTGTATAATACTGACTGTATGGATACTGAAAGGTTGTGTATAATACTGACTGTATGGATACTGAAGGGTTGTGTATAATACTGACTGTATGGATACTGACCATCCAGAATATCATCTGTACATTTTGTTGAGGCATATGAGTGGGGTTTGGAGGGGGTGAGAGTGTTTGTGCATGCGTTTGAGTGACAGGATTAGGGTCAGGGATAGGTGAGGCGATAGGTTTTGCATGCATGTGTGCAAGTGTGGGAATTTGAGGGTTAGGGTAGGGGTTAGGTAAGGGTATAGATATAGTGTCTGTAGTGTGGGTTTGTGCGTGGTAGAGCCTGTCTTGTGAAGTGGCAGTGTTATGAGACATTTTTTAAGGCATGATGTAGTGTTATGGTTGGGGGCAAGGTCAGGGTTAGGGTTAACATCCATTACAACACACCTGATACACTTGTAATAGGTGACTTTATCGTCAGGCACACTGACGTCCCGCTCACCGGGCTGAACAAGGAGAGGGTCATGGTGAGCAGCCTGTCGGGCGCTAGGATCCGCCACATAACACAAGCACTCAGGTCACTCCAAGGCAAGTACAAATATGACTCGGTCATTGTCCATGCAGGAGTGAATAACCTGAGACGTACCTCCCTGGACTACATGAAAAGAGACATAAAGGAGCTCTCTGAGCATGTAGCCCAGGCCGGTATGACCCTGACCTTGAGTAGCATCTTACCCTCACCAAGAATGAGGCCACAATATGAAGACAAGATGATCAATTTCAACAATTGGCTTAAGTACTGGTGTCATTCAAAGGGGATCCAATGCCTGTCAGCTTGGGATGATATGCTCAACAAGCCACGATGCTTTGCTAGGGACGGCTTGCACCTGTCACCCCTGGGCTTTCGGATATTGGCAAAGGCTCTTGCTACCCCCATAGTGCCTTTTTTAGGCAAGGCTCAAAAGACAAACCCACCTCCATAGGTATCACAAGGGATAAGAAACTAAGAGTAATGCTACTCAACGCCAGAAGTCTAAACCTCAAGATGCATGCACTCGAAACTCTCCTTAGCATGGAGAATATCGATATCTGTGCAGTAACAGAAACCTGGTTCAGGGCTCCCGAGTGCACCCCAGCACTACCAGGTTATACCTCTTACCATGCTTTTTGGCCCCAAAACTTGGACCGAACCACAAAAGGAGGGGGAGTATCGATATTCATCAATGATACCCACACCTCCAGGTTGGTGGCAAAGCACGAAGCATCAGAGACTATCCATGTGCAACTAACAGTGGGTAAAACTGCCTTCCATTTTATAGCCTGCTACAGACCGCCCTTCCAAACCCAGGAACCCCACTCAGCCTTCCTGAGAACACACTGGAAAATATGAAGGTCTCTCCAAACACCATTATATTGGGTGACTTCAATTACCCAAACATAGACTGGGAGCATTACTCTAGCTGCAACACCCTAACCCAAAGGTTCCTATAATTTATAAACTCAAATGCTATGGAACAACTTGTTACCACTCCCACAAGAAGGGAAAACATACTGGACCTGATCATCACCAACATGGGGACTCTCTGCTCCAGACCAGAAGTGTATCCCTCACTGGTAAGATCAGACCATAAACTAATCTCACTGGATAGTCACATCCCGATCCCACCCCCTGCCCAGAAAACCACAGTGAAAAACTTCTCTAAAGCAAATTTCACACTCCTCAAAACCGAGGTGGAATCCTTCAAAGCCCCCGGGCCTGTGGAAAATACGACCCAGACCGCAGAATCCTTTATAAACGCATTCTGTGAACACCTTCAGGAATGCATGGATCATGCGATCCCAAATAAAACCAAGACCCAATCCTCCAAAGGCAGACGTCCTGTCTGGTGGACCCCAGCCATAAACAAACTATACAATAGAAGGAGGAAGCTACTAAATGATAGAGCAAAATCCCAAAAAGGGAAGGCATCACTGATCAGTATTAGCAAAAAACTATGGGCACTCATAAAATTGTCTAAGGCCAGCTTCGAGAGAAAAATTACACAGGACACTAAGGATAATCACAAGGCTTTCTTTAGTTATGTTAGGAACCTGGGTGGTAATTCCCAGATATGCTCAGAATTAGTCCAAAATGACAAAAAATACACTGAACCCACAGACATTGACAACATCCTAGCTGACAGGTTCAGTGCAAACTCCCCCCCCTCACCACCAAAAGGGCAAATATCTATCCCAGCAGAGTGCTGCCCCCCTGGCATCTCAGATGCTCAGGTAAGAGCCGCCCTCTCCAAAGCAAAAAACACAGCATCAATGGGACCAGATGGTGTCCCGGGCTGCATCCTACATGAACTCCAAGAAGAGCTAAACCCAAACATAAAAGTATTGTTCAATCTCAGCCTTACTACAGGATATGTGCCCAAAGAGTGGCGTACAGCAACAGTGGTCCCTCTCCATAAAGGTGGTGCCTCAACGGATCCTGGAAACTATCGCCCCATAAGCCTGACTAGCTTGGTCTGCAAAGCTATGGAAAGGATCATCATGGACCTCATTAATAAAGATATTGGGGACCTACAGACACTGGACACTGGACAATGGCTTTGTTAAGGGCAGATCCTGCCTCTTAAACCTGGTTGATTTCTTTGAAACAGTCACCAAGGCGATTGACGAGGGGAAGGTGGTCCACACAGCCTACCTGGACCTCGCAAAAGTCTTCGATACAATACCCCACTCGGGCATTATAGATAAGCTTACCAGCTTAAATATAAACCCCTATGTCACTAGATGGATTGCAAACTGGCTCAAGGACAGAACCCACATGGTTAGAATTGCTGGAGCCATGTCAGACTCCAAACCAGTTACAAGTGGTGTCCCACAAGGCTCAGTCCTGGGACCTCTCTTGTTCGGTATATATTACTCGGAGGTACAGGCCAACACGGAAGGACTGTGGCTGACCAAGTTCGCAGATGACTACAAACTGGCTGCCATAATCGACTGTCCAGCCGACACAAGCATCCTCCAAAAGGGCCTCATAGAAACAGACAACTGGTGCCAGAGCCATGGCCTCAAGCTAAATGCCAAAAAGTGTATAGTCATCCCTTTGGCAAAACAAAGTGCCCACAAATTACCACATAGGTGGTAATCCATTAAGTACAGAAGACGTAATTAGGGACCTGGGGACCCAAGTTGATAGCAATCTCTCATTTGACAACCACGTGGCCAAAGTGGTTAGAAAAACATTTCATATAGCCCACCTAATCATGAAGGGATTCACATCTAGATCAGGGGAGGTCATTGTTCCTCTTTACTCATCCCTCATCAGGCCCATAATTGAGTACAATGCCCCTTTTGGGATGTACCTTAGCAGACACCTGCAGCAACTGGAAAGACCCCAAAAGTACCTCACCAAGAGGATCAAAGGGCTCAAACAGATGCCATATGCTGCCCGTTTAAAGAAACTCCAGCTCTTCTCAGTGGCATACCGCCTGTTCAGAGGTGATCTGTGCCTGACATATAAAGCCATGTCCAACCCGGAATTAATGAACATGCTGCACCTCAGAAAATCCAAATCCCATCGAGCTTCACGCTCGAGAGACTTGAACCTCAGCACTGAAATAAATAAGACATGCTGGAGGGACAGATTAACCCAGAGGCTCCCTTCACTCTGGAATAAAATCCCAGTCCAGGTTAGGCAGAGTCCCTCATTGACTCTCTTCAAGAGGAATCTTGATGAGTGGATGGGAAATCGTAGGTTTACCCCGGGTATCACTTCTGTGTCACTGTTAGACAGAGGCACAGTATACTAACCTCAAAAAAGGGCATAGCAAAATAAATTTAAAATGGGTGGTGAAAGCCAAACACATTCTGGCTAGGCTTATTAATGCCCTAGGGCAGATAGCCTAGTATGAACCTATGAACCTATAAGATAGTCCTGTTTTATGTTTATATCACTCAGCTGTTTATAACCAGTTGTATCCTACAAAACAGTTTTTCTTCTTCAGTTTTTGGGGAGACTGACATAGAGAATGTTCTGCTTAGTGAGATTTATATCTCACTGTAAAACATGTATACATTCACAGACAAATTAAAGGAAAAAAGTTCCTGGCCTATATATGCAGTCATCATAACTATGTAAGACTTTCAGCTAACCATAACCCTTTAAGAAAACCCTTTCCTGAACACTGCCACTATTCAGATGAATGTGAGGCTAATGTTATGGGGGGATTTTAATGTGAAGACCGGGAAAATAAATAGTTTTCATAGGTTCATAGGTTTATACTAGGCTATCTGCCCTAAGGCATTTATAAGCCTAGCCCAAAGTTTGTGGCTTACGCCACCCCTTATGTTAAAAAATACTGTTCCCATTAGTTTGTTGTGCCTCTGTCCAGCAGTGACACAGAGATGATTCCCGGGGTAAACCTACGATCTCCCATCCACAGGTCAAGATTTCTCTTGAACAGAGCCAGCGAGGTACTCTGCCTCACATGGACCGGGATTTTATTCCACAGCATAGGGAGTCTCTGGGTGACAAATCTATCATCTACAGCATGTCCTATTTATATCCGTGCTAAGGTTTAAGTCGCTTGCTCTAGTGGATCTGGTAGATTTGGATTTTTTGAGGTGGAGCATGTCCATTAATTCCGGGTTGGACATGGCCTTGTATGTCAGGCACAGGTCACCTCTGAGCAGGTGGTATGCGACTGAATAGAGCTGGAGTTTCTTCAGTCTGGCAGAATATGACAGATTTTGGAGTCCCTTTATCCTTTTGGTGAGGAACTTTTGGGGTCTCTCCAATTGCTGCAGGTGTCGGGTGAGATACATCCCGAATGGGGCATTGTACTCAATCATTGGTCTGATAAGTGAAGAGTACAGGGGAACAATGACCTCACTTGATCTGGATGTGAATCCCTTCATGATCAGGTGGGCAATGTAGAAGGTCTTTCTAACCACTTTAGCAATGTGAGTGTCAAAAGAAAGGCCACTGTCAACCTGGGTCCCCAGGTCCCTGATAACCTCTTCTGTGCTTAATGGATTGCCACCTATATGGTAGCTTGGGGTTACCTTGTTTTTCCCGAAGGGTATGACTATACATTTTTTGGCATTTAACTTCAGGCCATGGCTCTGGCACCAGCTATCAGTTTCCGTGAGACCCCTCTGAAGGATATCTGTGTCTGATGTACTTTCCACTATGGCGCCCAGTTTGCAATCATCTGCAAACTTTGTCAGCCATAGTCCTCCTATGTTTGCTTGTACTTCTGAGAAGTAGATGCCGAACAAAAGGGGGCCAAGGACTGAGCCCTGTGGGACACCACTTGTGACCGGCTTGGAGTCTGACATGGCACCAGCAACTCTAACCCTGTGGGTTCTGTCCTTTAGCCAGTTTGCAACCCATCTTGTGACATATGGGTTTACATTTAAGCTGGTAAGTTTCTCTATAATACCCGATTGGGGTATTTTGTTGAAAGCTTTTGCAAGGTCAAGGTAGGCTGTATGGACTGCCTTTCCCTCATCAATGGCCTTGGTGACTGTTTCAAAGAAGTCGACCAAGTTCAAAAGGCATGATCTGCCCTTGACAAAGCCAAACTGGGTCGGGTCCAATGTGTGCAAGTCCCCTATGTCTTTGTTTATCAGTTCCATTATGATCCTCTCCATAGCTTTGCAGACCAGGCTTGTTAAGCTTATGGGGCAGTAATTACCGGGGTCCGTAGAGGCACCGCCTTTGTGAAGTGGGACCACAGTTGCCGTACACCACTCCTTGGGCATGTATCCTGTGATAAGGCTAAGATTAAACAGCTGCCTTATATGCGGGTTTAGTTCCTTGTTGAGTTCGTGTAGCACACAGCTGGGAACACCATCCAGTCCCATTGATGCTGTGTTTTTAGCTTTAGAGAGAGCAGCTTTCACCTGCGCATTTGAGATGTCTGGGAGGCTATACTCCGCTGGGATAGTTATCTCTCCTTTGGGGAGAGGGGTGAAGTTTGCACTGAACCTGTCTGCCAGTATGTTGGCAATGTCTGTGGGTTCAGTGATTTTTGTATCATTTTGGACTAATTCTGAGCATATCTGGGAGTTTCCACCCAGGTTTCTAACATAGCTGAAGAAGGCCTTATGATTGTCTTTTGAATCTATGGCAATTTTTCTCTCAAAGTTGGCCTTGGATGATTTTATGAGTGCTCGTATTTTTTTACTAATAATGATCAAGGATGTCTTCTCTTTTATGGATTTTGCTCTATCATGTAACAGCTTTCTCCTCTTATTGTAAAGTTTGTTTATGGCTGGGGTCCACCAGACTGGACGTTTGCCCTTGGTGGAAAGAGTCTTGGTTTTATTAGGGATTGCCTGATCCATGCAGTCCTGGAGGTGTTCGTAGAAGGCATTTGTAAGGGCTTCCGCAGCTTGGGTTGTGGTTTCCACTGGCTCGCGGGCCTTGAAGGATACCACACCAGTCTTGAGTAGTGTGAAGTTTGCTTTAGAGAAGTTCTTCACTGTGGTCTTTTTTGTTTGGGGTGGGGGCGGGATGTGGATTTCCAGTGAGATTAGTTTGTGATCTGATCTCATCAATGAGGGATATACTTCCGGTGTGGAGCATTTTGTCCCCATGTTTGTGATGATGAGATCTAGTATATTTTCTCCTCTTGTGGGAACGGTGACTAGTTGTTCCATGGCATTTGAATTTATGAACTCCAGGAACCTTTGGGCTAGAAAGGTGGGGCTTGAGTAATGTTCCCAGTCTATATTCGGGTAGTTGAAGTCACCCAATATAATGGTGCTTGGAGATACATTTATACCCTCCAGTGTCTTCAGGAAGGCTGTGTGGGGTTCCTGAGTTTGAGAGGGTGGCCTGTAGCATGCTACAAATTGTAGAGCAGTTTTGCCTATGGTTAATTGCACCTGGATGGTTTCCGATGCTTCGTGCGTTGCCACCAACCTGGAGGTGTGGGTATCCTTGATGAATATGGATACACCCCCTCCTTTTGTGGTGTGGTCCGGGTTTTGGGGCCGGAACGCATGATATGAGGTAAAACCTAATAGTGCCGGGGTGCTCTCAGGAGCCTTGAACCAGGTTTCAGTCACAGTACAGACATCGATGTTCTCCATACTGAGAAGGGCCTTGAGTGCATGCATTTTGAGATTTAGACTTCTGGCATTGAGCAGCATTACCCTTAGTTTCTTCCCATTTTTGTTTTCTAGGGGGGTAGGTTTAGAATTTGAGCCTTGCCTAAATAAGGCACTATGGGGGTGGCAAGATCCTTAGCCAATATCCGGAATCCCAAGGGTGACAGGTGCAAGCCGTCCCTTGCGAAGCAGCGTGGCTTGTCAAGCATGTCATCCCAAGCAGTCAGACACTGGATCCCCTTTGAATGACACCAGAAATTAAGCCAGTTGTTAAAGCTGATCATCTTGTCTCTATGTTGTGGCATCATTCTTGGTGAAGGAAGGATACTGCTCAGGGTCAGGGTCATACCTGCCTGGGCTACATAATCAGAGAGCTCCTCTATGTCTCTTTTCATGTAGTCCAGGGAGGTACGTCTCAGGTCGTTCACACCAGCATGGACAATGACTGTGTCATATTTGTACTTGCTGTGGAGTGACCCGAGTGCTTGTGTTATGTGGCGGATTCTGGTGCCCGATAGGTAGCTTACTATGACCCACTCCTTGTTCAGCCTGGTGAGTGGGACGTCAGTGTGTCTGACTATGGAGTCACCTATGACAAGTATGTTTGGTGTTGTATTTGGCCTTAAGGGCTGTGACTGCTTTGCACACTGATTTTGTGGTTTATGTGTTGCCTGTGGTGTGTCATGAGGTGGCAGTTGCTTGGGTGTCTGCTTTGGAGGCCTCTGCTGTTTAGGTAAATTTTTGCTCAGATCCTCCGAGTATGACTTTGTGTGTTTATGTGTTTGATTCATTGTTGTGATAGCTTTATGTGAGACTGGTTTTGTGGTGTGTGTAGTTGCCTTCTCCCCGTCTGGTCTTGCCAGTCCTGAGTTGAGAGAGCTCAGCCTCCAGTTTGGCTAAATAGCTGCATCTCTCACAAGTATTTGTGTTATGTGGGAGGAGGAGAGGGTTGTCAGTGTACATGAGGCAATTGTAACATTGCCTCAATATTCCCAAATTCACCAACTGGACAGGAGAGGACGCCAGCATCTGGCCCTTCGACATGCTAGAGAAATTTAGAAGTTAGGGGTGTAACTGAATAAGAGAGGACTTAGTAAGAAAGTGGGTACTCCGGGGGGGTTTTGCTAGTGAGGGACTTTGTATAATACAGAAGTGCTAAACCTGAAAAGATGATGCTTTTAAGACAAGTAAAAGCTTTTAGGAACAAGTGCTGCGCTTTTTAGTTAAGGGATATACTGTTTAGATTACTAATAGAGCAGTTCTAAGGGAAAAAATGAAGAACAGACTTTATGGAGCCAGAAAAAGTTTAACCTTGTTAAACCAGCGCTGCCCGATGCTGCTCTAGTGGCAACTCCGCGCTAAATCGCGCTAAAGCACTCTAAAGCGTGCTTGATAGCAGGGGCTGGAAAGAGCCAGAAATTGACCCAAAACGGCCAATAAAACTACAGTTTCAAGTCAGTAACCACTCCCACGGGGGGCAGGAAGCAGCTCAATGTTTTTCACTGCCACTGATCAACAGAGAGACTTTCCTTTAGCCCAAGCAAAAATGGCCTCACAGAAACTTACAAAACAGTTCAAGAACAGCAAGCCTGTAACTTGAACTTTCTTAAATCTCAGAAAAGTGGGAAAAAAGCAAGATTTTTTTTTTGTTTTTTCAGAGATAGCAGAGGTTCACAAGTAATATCAAGTTATAACAGTGCAGTAAATGACCCCACACAAGAGTGCTAGGCCAAAGACAGAAAATATGCAAGTTTTGAGAAAAAAACGATTTTCAAATTAAATTTTTCAATCTTTTGTAGATTCAATATTTAGAACATTCAATTTTATGTGCTTTTAAAGTTCTTAATGCTGGCATTTTATGTTCAACATTATTTGTCAGTTATCTATAATACACTCAGCAATATATATTATATTTTTTTTAGGGTCAACCCATTTAATGTAATATTTTTGCACAAGGAAGTCATAAGATATATAAATTGCACCTACGTTGGACCTTCGTCTGCTTTTATGCAGTTGTTTCATTTAGACAAAATGGAGGACTTAAAGGCTACCCTTTGAGATGGATAAAATGTGAGCTCTAAGTTGTTTTTCTTTCTGCCCAAAATAAGAAAATGTGGTTAGCAGTAAAAAAACCCCGATTCTGAAAGTAATGGGTTTTAACAAATGAACTAAAAATTTTTCAGCACTGTATTGTAGATAAATGTCATGAAAATAAAGGGAGAGTTAATGGAAGCAAGGGGCATACAAAATATGTGTGTGTGTGTGTGTGTGTGTGTGTGTGTGTGTGTGTGTGCATGTATGTGTGCATGTGTGTGTGTGGAATATGTGCATGAGTGTGTGTGTGTGTGTGTGTGTGTGTGTGTGTGTGTGTGTGTGTGTGTGTGTATGTGTGTGCATGCGTGAACTGTGTACAGTTGTGCATGTGTGCAGCAGTTTGTTGGTCTGATGTTGATTTCTTTTGTTATTTTGCTGGGAATTCCAACACAACTGGTTTGGGTGTCTGTATAATGAATCAATATGTTCCTAATTTTTTCTTTATCTAATAATTATTATTGCTGTTCCTTTAATTATTTTGCTGGAGAGACACTTTTGTAATTTTTTTTTGGGGGGGGGGGACAGTAACAACACAATGTAAAGGACTGTGTGGCTCTCCTCAGCCTGGGCTACTGTAAAATCAGTTTCAAAAGGAGCCCATGTATTTTGTGTGTGTGTGTGTGTGTGTGTGTGTGTGTGTGTGTGTGTGTGTGTGTGTGTGTGTGTGTGTGTGTGTGTTTTTACACAGTTTGTTGATGTTGTCATGATGAGATGTTGGTTATCTTAGTGGTAAGAGAATATCTGTTTAGTGTTTACTTTCCATCAGAGATTATTTAGCTCTGGAAAATAGTCTGGTAAATCTAACACCAATAGTATATGTAGTAAGTACTTCTTATGTCAGAAGTAAAAAAATAGTATACATTTTACTGCAAAATTGAACTGTTATGGTCACCCTGAGTGCCTTTAGTTTATCTGCCTTTAGCGCCACAGTCTCACATTTAATGACTGATTGTGGACACAATGAGTAGTGTTGCCATTTCACAGTGCTTTGCTCAGGCTGTGTTCTTGCCTGTGGATATTTTCTGTGTAATGAATGCCTGCATATCTTCTGTGTCTGTTAGTTTTTCCAAATCTTTTGGGTTTCTAATACCATGACTGGAATGGGCCCCATTCCTAAGACAAGTATGATTAAAGTTCATGACATTAGTACTGTTTCAACCTTTGATGTTAGCCAAAAGTGCTCTTCAAGGCACCTGCAATATGACCACAATTGCCTCCTCCTGTAATTCATATGGCCTTACATGGATCGTTACCAAATCTAAGTACAACTGTAAATTATTTTTATGAGACCCTTTGCTCCTACTACTATTGGAACTGTCTGAGCATCTTTTTTCACATTGCTCTTATTTCTGCTTGCAGATCCTTGTTAATTTTATGAGTTTGTATCTCTCTGTACATAAGACACTGTGATCACTGGGTGTAGCAATTTCAGTGATCAATGCTACTTTCATCTTTTTTCATGGACTACTATACCTGTTTTTCTTACATCTATTTTTGCACTGTTGATAAAGGGTGATCCATGCAACATGAGCTTCATCATTACCTATAATGCTTTGTGGTTCATGTTTCCAATGCTTCTCGGCTACTTCTATATTATACTGTTTACACAAACCCCACTATAGCAGTCTTGCCATGTAATTGTGCCTTTCACAGACCCTTTTAGCAGAACCTGCATTTGTCTGATTCGCCCACCTTTTCTGTGGACTTTGCAAACCAGTTAGTATGTAGTCTAGTATCCTGGGCCACCATTATTAGCCTTTATCTTTCACCTCTCCGTAGCCATTCCTACACCAGAATATGGTTAACATGAGTTTGTTCCAGGAGATCTCCGTATTTGCCACTACATTTATGCATTTTCCAATTCTCTCTCCTTCTCATCTGATCCTTTTCCTTATAGAATTTGTTTTGTTGTTAGGCACTTTCAGTTGCTGTTTGATTTTTGTCTGTTCCTTGTTTGCTTTCCATTTTCCCTTGTGATACCAAAATGCTTCTGCCTAACTAAGCAAAGATGTCATCTTAGATTTCTTCATCTAATTTTTTAAAATGTTCACCATGTTTGGATCTGCTGAGGTCAATAGGTATGTATGGAGCCCTATGATTGCAGATTTATAATTGTAATCAATTTTGCAGAGGCCCATACCTCCTTTAGAGCAAGGAGTATGTAATCTTGGTATACACTGGTGTTTATATATCATTTGATAAGCATGAACCAATATATTTTGAGTCCAGTCAATCACACCAAAACTATAAGTTAGAACAGGAAGAGCAAATTGATTTATAGCTTGGACTTTATTCCTAGACGTCGAGGCAGATTTTAATATTAGCTTTAGAATTCTGAAATATTCCTTACTGTGTTTTTTTTTCATTTGCTCTTGTTTTATTACATATCCTTCATCTCTTGTCAAATATGTATATATTCAGTCCTGCTCAAGTTCCTTTAGAACACAATCCTGTCCCAGGCTCATATTTTCCTGGTGCTGTAGCACTCCTGTTTTAAATGTTCCTTTCCCACATTTATCAAGACCAAATGTCATTATTATATCATCTGAGAAAGTTTTAACCATTTGCAGTTGGACTTTCAGCTACTAATCTGATGAACTATACAGTTTTAAGTCATCCACGAAAGATGAGATGTCTTTAAACAACTTTGGTTTCTGGGAGCCTAGTTGTAACCATTGCCTAATCAATTTAATGAACAATTTAATGGGTTAAGACCAAGACAAGACACGAGCACTAACAAAGAATCACCCTGGAATATTCACTTTTGAAGTTTTAGCCCTGGGATAATTTACTCTTTGTCATGACTCAGCTGCAAAGTGGTTTGCCACTAAATCATGGCCACTTTAACGTATTTGATCAATACAGGGTGTATCTTATACACATGTAGCCATTCTTTTACACATGAATATGAGATGCTGTTGAATTCTTTTTTGGAATATATCCATGCCATAACTGAATTATTCCCATTTTTGTAACTTTATTATGGCTTTTTTTAGCAACAAATAATTATTTGTTCAATATGACTTTCTTTTATTATTTGGTCTATACTTTATTTATTTATTTATTGCCATAACTGATTTTGTTTCTAAATGACTATAAACTCTGCTGTCATCAATTCCAGTATATTGTTTGTCTATTGCTGGAAGGCAAGTTATTGGTCTGCAGTTCTTAGGGTGGCTAACAGGTTCACTCTTAATATATGCTGTTGGTAACCAGGCTGATGTCTGTTCAGGATGCATATGTAAGTAATTCTGTATTATCTGCATTCCTAACTCTGTACAATTCTTATTAATGTCATTACCTATGTAATATTTTGATCTCCCTTGTCTTTTTTATAGGCAGCATAAAAGCCTAGAGTCCCTTGGGTTCTTCCTAGCCTTTAACCCTCCCAAGTCTCATACCCTTTGCTCTTCTCAGCAACATTCACTCCATACTTTGGATGTAAAGAGAATGGATAAGCAATCAGAACTTGGTTCCATCCATCCATAGTCACCTCACATACCTTCACTTGTATCCCACCCCAGTTCTCCGGAGACACACACTCTTATACTGGAAGAACTCCACCCAATAAACACCCATTAAAGGAATATTTCTTTCTTCTTTCATACTCCACCCTCTCTAGATCTTAAAGTCTGTATTACACTTACTTCCCTCTAGGAATTCCTATAACCATGACATACATTTACATTATCCTGCTGATATCAGTAACTCTCCTTCAACGCTCACACGCAAAACCACAGGAAATACCCCATATCTAAACACGCACTCCCTACTAATACCCATACCCACAAACATAATACCTCCCATACCCCACAACCACACACATACTAATACCCATACCCTATACTCACATAAATACTACTACCCATACCCACAAACATACTACCTACCCATATCTGCACACATACTACCTACCCATACCCTATACCCAAACACATAATAACTACTCCATACCCCATACCTACACATGTACTACCTACCCGTACCCCATACACACATAATACCTACCCCATACTCCATACCTACACACATACTACCTACCCATATTCCAAACCTACACACATACTACCGACCTGTACCCCATACCCACACACATACTACCTACCCATACCCCATACTTACACACACTACCTACCCACACCTCCACACATACTACCTACCCATACACCATACCTCCACACATACCACCTACCCATACCTCATACATCAACACATACTACCTACTGATACCCCTTACCTCCACACATACTATCTACCCATACCCCATACCTACACACATAGTACCTACCCATAATTACACACATATTACCTACCTATACCCCATACCCACACACATACTACCTGCCCATACACCAAACCAACACACATATTACTACCCATATCCTATACCTACACACATACTACCTACCCATAACCCATACCTAAACACATATTACCTACCCATTCCTACACACATACTACCTATCCACCTACACACATGCTACCTTCCCATACCCTATACCTACAGACATACTACCTACCCATATGCCATACTAAACACATACTACCTACACATACCCCATACCCACACAACTACCATCTACCCATACCCACACACATACTACCTACCCATGCCCCATACCCACATACATACTACCTTCATGTACCCCATACATACACACATAATACCTACCTGTACCCCATATCTACAGAAATACTACCTACCCATACTCCATACCCACACACATACTACCTACCCCTTACCTGCACACCTACCATCTACCCATACCCTGTACCTCCATACATATTACCTAACCATACCCCATGCATATATATATATATATATATATATATACACACACTACCTACCCACACCCCACACCTCCACACATACTACCTACCCATACCCCTTACCTCCACACATACTATGTGCCCATGCCCCATACCTCCATACATATTATCTAACCATACCCCATACCTACACACACACTACCTACCCATACCCCACACCTCCACACATACTACCTACCCATACCCCTTACCTCCACACATACTATCTCCTCATAGGTTCATAGGTTGATACTAGGCTATTTGCCCTGGGGCATTTACAAGCCTAGCTAGAGTGTTTTTGGCTTTCGCCACCCTTTTAGATTGGTTGACTGTGCCTCTGTAGAGTAGGTCACAGAAGATAGCCCTTTTAAGGTTAGTTTACTGTGCCCCTGTCTGGCAGGGACACAGAAGAGATCCCAGGGATGAACTTATGATCTCCCATCCACTCATCAAGATTTCTCTTGAAGAGGGTCAGTGAGGGGCTCTGCCTAACATGGATTGGGATTCTGTTCCAGAGTGAGGGCAGTCTCTGGGATATGAATCTGTCCCTCCAGCATGTCCTATTTATTTCTGTGCTGAGGTTTAAGTCCCTGGAGCATGTAGCTCTAAGGGATTTGGATTTCCTGAGGTGGAGCATGTCCATTAATTCTGGGTTGGACTTGGCTTTATACGTCAGGCATAGATCACCTCTGAGTAGGCAGTAAGCAACTGAGTAAAGCTGGAGTTTCTTTAGCCGAACTGCATAGGGCATCTGTTTGAGTCCCTTGATCCTCTTAGTGAGGTACTTTTGGGGCCTCTCCAGTTGCTGCAGGTGTCGGGTAAGGTACATCCCAAATGGGGCATTGTATTCAATTATGGGCCTGATGAGTGATGAGTAGAGGGGCACAATGACCTCTCTTGTTCTAGATGTGAACCCTTTCATGATAAGGTGGGCTATATAGAAGGTCTTTCTAACCACTCTGGCAATGTGATTGTCAAAAGAGAGGTTTCTGTCTACTTGGGTCACCAAATCCCTAATTACTTCTTCAGTACTTAATGGATTACCACCTATGTGGTAATTTGTGGGCACTTTGTTTTTCCCAAAAGGGATGACTATGCACTTTTTGGCATTTAGCTTTAGGCCATGGCTCTGGCACCAGTTATCCGTCTCTGTGAGACCCTTTTGGAGGATGCTTGTGTCAGCCGAAGAGTCGATTATGGCACCCAGCTTGCAGTCATCTGCGAACTTGGTCAGCCATAGTCCTCCCATATTAGCCTGTACCTCAGAGAAGTATATACCGAACAAGAGAGGTCCCAGGACTGAGCCTTGTGGGACGCCACTTGTAACTGGTTTAGAGTCTGACGTGGCACCTGCAAGTCTGACCATGTGGGTTCTATCCCTGAGCCAGTTTGCAACCCATCTTGTGACATAGGGGTTGATATTTAAGCTGGTGAGCTTATTTATGATGCCCGAGTGGGGTATTGTGTCCAAGGCTTTTGCAAGGTCCAGGTAGGCCGTGTGGACTACCTTCCCTTCATCTATGGCCTTGGTAACTGTTTCAAAGAAGTCAACCAGGTTCAAGAGGCAAGATTTGCCCTTAACAAAGCCGAATTGGGTGGAATCCAGTATCTGGAGGTTACCAGTGTCCTTGTTTATGAGTTCCATGATGATACGCTCCATAGCTTTGCAGACCAGACTAGTCAGGCTTATAGGGCGATAGTTTCCGGGGTCCGTTGTGGCACCACCTTTGTGGAGTGGGACCACTGTTGCTGTACGCCATTCCTTGGGTACATTTCCTGTAGTAAGGCTGAGATTGATCAGTGACTTTATGTGGGGGTTTAGTTCTTCTTGGAGCTCATGTAAGATGCAGCCCGGGACACCGTCTGGTCCCATTGATGCTGTGTTTTTTGCTTTGGAGAGGGCAGCTCTCACCTGTGCATTTGTGATGTCAGGGAGGCTACATTCTGTTGGGATAGACATTTGGTCTATGGGGGGAAAGGGGGGGAAAGTTTGCACTGAACCTGTCTGTCAGGATGTTGGCAATGTCTGTGGGATCAGTGTATTTTTTGTCATTTTGTACTAACTCAGAGCATATCTGGGAGTTGCCCCCCAGATTCCTGACATAACTAAAGAAGGCCTTGTGATTATCTTTAGTGTCTTGTGCAATTTTTCTTTCAAAGCTGGCCTTAGATAATTTTATGAGGGATCTTAGTTTCTTGCTAGTACTGATCAGAGATGCCTTCCCTTTTTGGGATTTTGCTCTATCATGTAGTAGCTTCCTCCTTCTGTTGTATAGCTTATTTATGGCCGGGGTCCACCAGACTGGTCTCCTGCCTTTGGAGGAGTGAGTCTTGGTTTTACTTGGGATAGCACGATCCATGCATTCCTGTAGGCATCCATAGAATGCATTTGTAGAGGATTCTGCGGTTTGGGCAGTATTTTCCACTGGCCCGGTGGCTTTGAAGGATTCCACCTCGGTTTTGAGAAGTGTGAAATTTCCTTTTGAGAAATTTTTCACCGTGATTTCCTTGGCTGGGGGTGGGGATGGGATATGGATGTCCAGTGAGATTAATTTATGGTTTGATATTACCAATGAGGGACATACCTCTGGTGTGGAACATAGAGTCCCCATATTGGTGATGACCAGGTCCAATATGTTATCCCCTCTTGTGGAAGTGGTGACCAGTTGTTCCATAGCATTTGAGTTTATAAATTCTAGGAACCGTTGGGCAAGGGTATTGGGGCTTGAGTAATTTTCCCAGTCGATGTTTGGGTAGTTGAAGTCACCCAATATTATTGTGTTTGGAGAGACCTTCATATTCTCCAGTGTTCTCAGGAAGGCCGAGTGGGGTTCCTGAGTTTGGGAGGGTGGTCTGTAGCAGGCTACAAACTGAAAGGCAGTTTTGCCCACTGTTAATTGTACTTGGATGGTCTCCGATGATTCATGCAGTGCCACTAACCTTGAGGTATGGGTATCTTTGATGAATATGGATACTCCCCCTCCTTTTGTGGCTTGGTCCGAGTTTTGGGGCCGAAAAGCATGGTATGAGGTATAACCTGGTAGTGCTGGGGTGCTCTCTGGAGCCTTGAACCGGGTCTCTGTCACTGCACAGATATCGATATTCTCCATACTGAGGAGAGTCTCGAGTGCGTGCATCTTGAGGTTTAGACTTCTGGCATTGAGCAGCATTGCCCTGTTTTTCTTTCCTTGTGTTGTCTATGGAGGTGGGTTTGTCTTTTGAGCCTTGCCTAAAAAAGGCACTATGGGGGTGGCAAGAGCCTTAGCCAGTATTCGAAAGCCCAGGGGTGACAGGTGCAAGCCGTCCCTAGTGAAGCAACGTGGCTTGTCGAGGATGTCATTCCAGGCTGACAGACACTGAATCCCCTTAGAATGACACCAGTACTTTAGCCAATTGTTAAAATTGATCATTTTGTCTTTATACTGTGGCATCATTCTTGGTGAGGGCAAGATGCTTCTCAAGGTCAGGGTCATACCGGTCTGGGCTACATGATCAGAGAGCTCCTCTATGTCTCTTTTCATGTAGTCCAGGGAGGTACATCTCAGGTCATTCACACCAGCATGGACAATAACGGAGTCATATTTGTACTTGCTTTGGAGTGACCTGAGTGCTTGTGTTATGTGGCAGATCCTGGCAACTGACAGGCAGCTTACAGTGACCTTCTCCTTGTTCAGTCTGGTTAGTGGGACGTCAGTGTGTCTGACAGTAGAGTCCCCTATTACAAGTGTGTTAGGTGTGTTGTTTAGCCTTAAGGCTGTGTGGCACACTGACTTTGTGAAATATGTGATACGTGGGTATTGTTGCAGGGTAGCGGTTGCTTGGATGTCTGCTTTGGAGGTCTCTGCTGCTTTGGCAGATTTTTATTTAGAGCCTCCGAGTATGTTTTTGTGTGTTTGTGTTTGCTTTGCTGATGTGATAGGTCTATGTGAGACTGGAATAGTGGTGTGTGTGGTTACCTTCTCCTCCTGACTGACTGTGCCAGTGCCAGTGCTGGGTTGAGAGAGCTCAGCCTCCAGTTTGGCTGTATAGTTGCATCTCTCACATATATTTGAGTTTGATGGGAGGAGGAGAGGGTGGTCTGTGTACGTAAGGCAGTTGTAACATTGTCTCAAGATACCCAGATTCATCAGCTGGACTGGAGAGTAAACCCGAAACTGATTATTGGACATGCCAAAAAAGTACAAGGAACAGTTTTTTGACTGATCAGAAAGGACCAATAGGGAGCCAAGTACTTATAAGGAGTATAAGAGGGTGTAGTGCTTTAGTTTGTTAGTGTTTACTTATAAGATCAAGTGCAGGGCTTTAGAATGAAAATAGAGTGCTTACTTTGAGATTTAGAACAGTTCTAAGGGAAAAAGTGAAGAGCAGACTTTGTGCCCCATACCTCCATACATTTTACCTAACCATACCCCATACCTACACACACACTACCTACCCACACCTCCACACATACTACCTACCCACACCTCCACACATACTACCTACCCATACATCCACACATACTATCTGCCCATACCCCATGCCACCACACATACTACCTACTCATACCTAAAGCAAACTACCTACCTACCCATACCCCATACCTACACACATACTACCTGCCTATAACCCATAACTACACACATATTACCTACCTATACCCCATACCCAAACACATACTACCTACTCATACCCCATACCCGCACAAAGACTACCTACTCATACCCACACAGCTACTATTTCTTTATTTCTCTTTTGTTAACTGGGTTAGTCCACTGCACCAAGGGCTCATTTTCAGTGGAGACCTGAATAGAAAAGCTCAATAAATATATAGTAAAGAGTAAAATGTACAAGATAGACTTACATGCAAGATAAAAGTGCAATATAAAATATACATGAATGAAAAATACATAGTACATGAAAAAAAGTGAACATTGAGTAAAAAAAAGATTCATGATAAAAAGATAATACAGGAGAAAAGCACCAGAAATACATGATATAAAAGGAAAGGAAATAAATGTAGCTATAGTAACAATAGCAGTAAAAGCAGGCAGCTGTATAAACTAAAGAAAAAACATATCAGTACTATGATAGTACGATGGGGGAGTTACTAGAGGGATACATTTTGAGCAATTAACTCTATGAAATGGAGGCATTTCAAGTGGTGTGTAGAGGAAGAAGAAGGGGAAACAGAAGAAAAAGGGAGTACCAAAAAAAGCAAAAACAGAAGAACGTGATTAGAAGGAGTACAGCAAGTGGGAAAGGGGGGTATAGTTAGATAAGGAGTATAGGAAGTGGGAAAGGGGGTATAGTTAGATAAGGAGTATAGGAAGTGGGAAAGGGGGTATAGTTAGATAAGTAGTATAGGAAGTGGGGGTATAGTTAGATAAGGAGTATAGGAAGTGGAAAGGGGGTATAGTTAGATATGGAGTATAGGAAGTGGAAAGGGGGTATAGTTAGATAAGGAGTATAGGAAGTGGGAAAGGGGTATAGATAGATAAGGAGTGTAGGAAGTGGGAAAGGGGGTATAGTTAGATAAGGAGTATAGGAAGTGGAAAGGGGGTATAGTTAGATAAGGAGTATAGGAAGTGGGAAAGGGGGTATAGTTAGGTAAGGAGTATAGGAAGTGGGAAAGGGGATATAGTTAGATAAGGAGTATAGGAAGTGGGAAAGGGGGGTATAGTTAGATAAGGACTATAGGAAGTGGGAAAGGGGGTATAGTTAGATAAGGAGTATAGGAAGTGGGAGAGGGGGGTATAGTTAGATAAGGAGTATAGGAAGTGTGAAAGGGGGAGTATAGTTAGATAAGGAGTATAGGAAGTGGGAAAGGGGTATAGTTAGATAAGGAGTATAGGAAGTGGGAAAGGGGGGTATAGTTAGATAAAGAGTATAGCAAGTGGGAAAGGGGGGTATAGTTAGATAAGGAGTATAGGAAGTGGGAAAGGCTGTATAGTTAGATAAGGAGTATAGGAAGTGGGAAAGGGGGGTATAGATATAGGAAGTGGGAAAGGGGGATATAGTTAGATAAGGAGTATAGAAAGTGGGAAAGGGGGGTATAGTTAGATAAGGAGTATAGGAAGTGGGAAAGGGGGGTATAGTTAGATAAGGAGTATAGGAAGTGGAAAAGGGGGGTATAGTTAGATAAGGAGTATAGGAAGTGTGAAATGGGGATATAGTTAGATAAAGAGTATAGCAAGTGGGAAAGGGGATATAGTTAGATAAGGAGTATAGGAAGTGGGAAAGGGGGTATAGTTAGATAAGGAGTATAGGAAGTGGGAAAGGGGGTATAGTTAGATAAGGAGTATAGGAAGTGGGAAAGGGGTATAGTTAGATAAGGAGTATAGGAAGTGTGAAAGGGGGATATAGTTAGATAAAGAGTACAGCAAGTGGGAAAGGGGCTATAGTTAGATAAGGAGTATAGGAAGTGGAAAGGGGTATAGATAGATAAGGAGTGTAGGAAGTGGGAAAGGGGGTATAGTTAGATAAGGAGTATAGGAAGTGGAAAGGGGGTATAGTTAGATAAGGAGTATAGGAAGTGGGAAAGGGGGTATAGTTAGATAAGGAGTATAGGAAGTGGGAAAGGGGGGTATAGTTAGATAAAGAGTATAGGAAGTGGGAAAGGGGGGTATAGTTAGATAAGGAGTATAGGAAGTGTGAAATGGGGATATAGTTAGATAAAGAGTATAGCAAGTGGGAAAGGGGGGTATAGTTAGATAAGGAGTATAGGAAGTGTGAAAGGGGGTATAGTTAGATAAGGAGTATAGGAAGTGGGAAAGGGTTATAGTTAGATAAGGAGTATAGGAAGTGGGAAAGGGGGGTATAGTTAGGTAAGGAGTATAGGAAGTGGGAAAGGGGGATATAGTTAGATAAGGAGTATAGAAAGTGGGAAAGGGGGGTATAGTTAGATAAGGACTATAGGAAGTGGGAAAGGGGGTATAGTTAGATAAGGAGTATAGGAAGTGGGAAAGGGGGTTATAGTTAGATAAGGAGTATAGGAAGTGGAAAGGGGGGTATAGTTAGATAAGGAGTATAGGAAGTGGGAAAGGGGGTATAGTTAGATAAAGAGTACAGGAAGTGGGAAAGGGGGGTATAGTTAGATAAGGAGTATAGGAAGTGGGAAAGGGGGTATAGTTAGATAAGGAGTATAGGAAGTGTGAAAGGGGGTATAGTTAGATAAGGAGTATAGGAAGTGGGAAAGGGGTATAGTTAGATAAGGAGTATAGGAAGTGGAAAGGGGTATAGTTAGATAAGGACTATAGGAAGTGGGAAAGGGGGTATAGTTAGATAAGGAGTATAGGAAGTGTGAAAGGGGGTATAGTTAGATAAGGAGTATAGGAAGTGGGAAATGGGGTATAGTTAGATAAGGAGTATAGGAAGTGTGAAAGGGGGATATAGTTAGACAAGGAGTATAGGAAGTGGGAAAGGGGGGTATAGTTAGATAAAGAGTATAGCAAGTGGGAAAGGGGGGTATAGTTAGATAAGGAGTATAGGAAGTGGGAAAGGGGGTATAGTTAGATAAGGAGTATAGGAAGTGGGAAAGGGGGGTATAGTTAGATAAAGAGTATAGGAAGTGGGAAAGGGGGTATAGTTAGATAAGGAGTATAGGAAGTGGAAAGGGGGTATAGTTAGATGAAAGTTTGAAGATGTAATGAGGAAAATTGTAAAGGTGGCCAGGGCAAGGAGAAGAAGAGCGGGGGAAGAGCTGGAAGAAGCTGAGCTAAAGGAGTGCACAGTGAGGTTACTAAGTCTTCACAGGATTATAAGTAAACCGAATATAATGAGGGGAAAATAGGTATGAAATACGGTGTAGGAGTTTATGTGGGGCGGTGGCAAGTGCATGAAGGAGAGTGTGTCAGGTAGGTTTTTAATTCTTTTTTGAAGAGGAGAGAAGATTGGATAAGTCATAGGTTAGTTGGGAGTTTGTTTCAGGATTAAGATATGGAGCATTCGTAAAGTAATCTGCCTGTGGTTTTATTAGGTTTGTAGGTGTTAAGTAGAGCTTGATCTTTGCTACAGAGAGGTCTTGCAGGGGTGTAAAGGGATAGGAGGGTGGACAGGGATGGGCAGTTTGCAGGTTTGTAGATAAGAGAATGTGCTATTTGTAGTTGTTAAAGTAGGAGTAGTTGTGGGGACTCAAGCCATTGTAGTTTTTTTTAAAGCAAGGCAGTGATGGGACTTGTAGGGGAAATTACAGGCAAATCTGGCTATCTGGTTGTAAGTTTGTGCTAGTTTGGTTAAAATATTTGTTTTGATGTGTGTGAATATAGGGGAAGCGTAAAGCAGGCATGGGAGGAGATAGGTTTTGGCAAGTATAACCTTAATGTTGTTGGATAAGAATTTTTTTGCATCTATAAAGTGTGTATGTGGGGTCCCCTTCAGCTCGTCGAATGTTTAAAAGATTGACTTTCATATGGCTGAGAACATATGATTAAACCTTTAAATGTTCGAACGGTCTGAATGGGGATCCCCATACAGTGCGGAACGGGAAGATTTCCCTTTCTGCAATGTAGTGCAATCTCAGGGTTGGTATATTTAAGTAGCTGGGGGTGTGGGAGGCACAGTCCCCCATGAGGGGGGTGCATGGGGGCTTGCATCCCTGCTAGCAACGTTCAGTTTTGTTTTATTTATTTATTTTTTTACATGTTCGAACTTTTGAATGTTCGATCATATGGTCTCGGCCATGTGAAAGTTGAACATTTGAAAGTTCGATCATGTAAAGTAGTTTTGTTAATTTCTTATGTAATCCTATTCACCTAGGCTGTGCCTACAAATGGTCAATTGAGATCAGTGTCCTACCCCAATAAGTAAATATAAATAAATAAATGCATACATAAATACAATAACAAATTCCAAAAGACAAACCATGAGAGTCCTTTTAAGATTAAGTGCTTTTTCTGACTGGTACAAAAAGCCATTACAATCTATGATTGGCTTGTTTTTAATGTATAGTGATTGGTCCGATACTAGGAAATGTCTCTTTTTTTGAGATTTTTTAAACTAATTTAAATATTGTATTTTATTGGGTGTATGTGCTTTGAATGGTAGTTGATTGGTTGTGTGTGTTTTTGGTGCAAACCTGGAGACTATTTAAATGGCATGGAAACATTTTGTAAAAAGATTCTGATGAAGTTTTGTGGTGAATACATTAAAGAACAAAATCACTTAATCTTAAGAGGACACTCATGGTTTGTCTTTTGGAATTTTTTACTTTAATTAATTAAATAAATAAATAAATGCTTACTCAATGCTAACTATTTGTGTAAAGATGTTAATGCTTTTAGCCAGAAGTTAGATATTGTATCTGGGTCTGCTTGTGCTGTTATTCTTAGTTTATTATTGTTAATAACTGCATCTACCAACTATTTAGACAAATATAACAACAATTACTATGTTCATTATTCATTGCTGTATGATGTTACCACACATATGCTAATCTTGGAAAGTGAGAGGATGCCTGCGGAATGGAGAAAAAGTGTTTTGGTATCGATTTTTAAGAATAAGGTGATGTGCAGATCTGTAGTAACTACAGAGGGATTAAATTGATCAGTCACAGCATGAAGTTATGGGAAAGAGTAGTGGAAGCTAGGTTAAGAAGGGACGTGATGATTAGTGATCAGCAGTATGGTTTCATGCCGAGAAACAGCACTACAGATGTGATGTTTGCTCTGAGAATATTGATGGAGAAGTACAGAGAAGGTCAGAAGGAGTTGCATTGTATTTTTGTAAACTTAGAGAAAGCATATGATAGGGTGCCTAGAGAGGAGTTGTGGTATTGTATGAGGAAGTCGGGAGTGTCAGAGAAGTATGTAAGAGTGGTACAGGATATGTACGAGGGTAGTGCGACAGCGGTGAGGTCTGCGGTGGGAGTGACGGATGCATTTAAGGTGGAGGTGGGATTACATCAAGGATCAGCTCTGAGCCCTTTCTTATTTGCAATTGTGATGGACAGGTTGACAGATGAGATCAGACAGGAGTCCCCGTGGACTATGATGTTTGCAGATGACATTGTGATCTGTAGTGAGAGTAGGGAACAAGTGGAGGAGACTCTGGAGAGATGGAGATATGCTCTAGAGAGAAGAGGAATGAAGGTCAGCAGGACTAAGACACAATATATGTGTGTGAATGAGAGGGAGGATAGAGGAATGGTGAGGATGCAAGGATTAGAGGTGATGAAGGTGGATGAGTTTAAATACTTGGGATCAATAGTTCAGAGTAATGGTGAGTGTGGAAGAGAGGTGAAGAAGAGAGTACAGGCAGGATGGATTGGGTGGAGAAGAGTGTCAGGAGGGATTTGTGACAGACGAGTACCAGTAAGAGTGAAAGGGAAGGTCTACAAGAGGATAGTGAGACCAGCTATGTTATATGGGTTGGAGACAGTGGCATTGACAAAAAGGCAGGAGTTAGAGCTGGATGTGGCAGAGTTAAACATGTTAAGATTTGCACTGGGTGTGATGAGAGTGGACAGGATCAAGAAATAAGTATATTAGAGGGTCAGCCCAGGTTGGAAGGTTTGGCGACAAAGCCAGAGAGGCAAGATTACATTGGTTTGGACATGTGCTGAGGAGGGATGCTGAGTATATTGGGAAAAGATGCTAAGGATGAAGCTACCAGGTAACAGGAAAAGAGGAAGGCCTAAGATAAGGTTTATGGATGTGGTGAGAGAGGACATGCAGGTGGTTGGTGTGACAGAGCAAGATGCAGAGGACAGGAAGAAATGGAAATAGATGATCCACTGTGAAGACCCTAACGGGAACAGCCAAAAGAAGATGATGATGATGACCTGCCAGGAAAAAAAAAAACATATATAAATATATGTGAAAAGAACTGTCTTTTACCTATGCAAAAGTGCCTATTGTATAATTTATTTATTTATTTCCCGTTTGATGACCTGGGAGGTCCACTGGGCTCATAGAGCCCATTTTCAGTGGAGGCCTGGGAGAAAAGCTCCATGATACATAGTAAAAATAAGTAAAAAGTAATATTATATAGTAAAACTTAGCAAAGTATAATCGTAAAATAGAGGAATATATATTACATACTTACATACTTGATTAGAGAACAAGTACTACAGAGGTTAAGTTGCATGGAGGTAGTAGATCATGTGTACCCGGTTATAAAAACTAACAATTGTAAATCATCTGAACATAGTTATAAAAACTAACATTTGTAAGATTGCTATGAATACAATTTTTCCAGAAAAGGGGTGAATAAAGGTGAAACGTACATTATTTATAATGTATAAATTCATGATATTGATGTATTCAGAGAGAGGCAGTTGTGAAATAGAAAAAGTGGAGTGCATGCATTACATTTTAGGTTATGGAAGCATTGATGTTCTTTGTTAAATGGCATCAAAATGTATAAGTTGGCAGTAGTGAGAATCATTCCCAGATGGGGGAGAGAGAAGACATAGTAAACTATTTACAATATATACATTCAAGATATAGATGTTAAATTATGTTATATTCAGAGTGAGGCAGCTGTTTAGGAAATCATTATGGAGTAGAGTTGCTTTTAAATCATCTCTAAGTATTTGATGTACAACTCTTTTACTTGTCTTAAATATTATTGTTTTATATATTACTGTAATTCCTTTGTAAACACTTTCTTGGAACTTTTCTCCCCGGGCCTCTGCTGAAAATAGGCTTTTACCCAGACGGACTATCCCAGTGAACAAATGTAAAATAAAATAAAAATAAATAACAGTATATGATAAATGTTTCTCTGTTTAGATACTGTGTGCTGCTTTTAGATCATCTCTGTTTCTAAGTATTTGTGATAATCTGCTCCCTTTTCAATATTCTTCTAACAGTGAGAATTCTTGTCTTAATTTCTTTCTAGTGTTTTCTTTTAGATATGTCTATAATGGCATTTTAATTTCCCCTCCTGTCCTTTCCTACTCTATGTTTTTCTGCTAACAGTTTAACTATGATTAGTTTAGCTGCAAAATGAGATATCATATTTATTCTGGTATACCACATCATTTTTTCCTGTAATCTTTTTCTTTCATCTGTTGTAATATGTTTATCCATTTCCATTAAATCAAGCTGGTCTTCCCTTGGATCATTTTCTAGTTCAAAGCCATCACAGTTACTCCTTCATCAACTAACAGTGATGTTCTGACAGATGGTTATAACTATGAACTATAATCAAAGTAATGAGACAAGTGCATTCCTAAAGAGCGTCAGTCATGGAGGTATGTAATGGACTAAGAACAACTTCTTTCTTCTCCGTTTCTTTTAAGTATTGCTGTTCCTATGTGGGTTTATCCAGGTGGCCTCATTTTCTCCAAAACCCCAAACATCCTGTAGATAAGTGTGCATTGTGTGTGTGCATGTGTGTAATTTTGTGCATCTAATGACAAACCTGGCTTATCAGGGACAGTGTCCGTATGAGTATGTATGTGAAAAAGCAAGATACCTTGCTATAGACCTGGTTTGTCAGGAGCAGTATGACTGCATGTGTGAAAAATATCACTGATTTTTCTATGGGCACACAGAATATCGCTGAGCACATGTAATTCTTCTTGGCAGCAGTAACACACACACACACACACACACACACACACACACGCGCACACACACACGCACACACACACACACACACACACACACACACACACACACACACACACACACACACACACACACACACACACACGCACACGCACACGCACGCACGCACACACGCGCACACACTTTCAAAAAAACAACTTGGTAGCTTCCATAAATAAACTTAACTTCTGGCCTCTCACAGCTCCTGTGAATCTGGCAGCCCCTATTCCTGAGGCTGGACTTTGACACAAGCTTACTGCATGCCTTTACCATGGATCCCACCTTGCGTAAAACCGGCCTTTCTCAGAGGTGTGCACAGGAGATTGTTATACTTTGTGTGAACAGCTGCAAATACTTTGTGTGGACAGCTGCAAACACTGTGGTAGTTATTTCTTTAACTTTTCTGACAATCAGTCCTTTAGAGGCATTCACGGAAAGTTGTTATAGCTTTTGTTGACATCTGAGGAAAGTGCTGTCACTATGTCTAAGTGGGGTAACATGACAGGGGTGGGACAGCACAGATGATGGGGGCTACAAGCACTACAACTTATAGTACAAACTGGACAAACCTGCCTGCACCCCTGCTGTGGATTATTAGTACTTCTACATTCCAGTTCAGCGAGAGTATTATTCCATGAACTATAAACTTTAGGTGCAGAAAGTTTTGTTAAAAATATTTAGAAATATTACATGATTTTCAGTGTACTTATTTGTCTAATGTTATGATGTAAAAGGCAAAGTAAATATGGGGTTAAAGGACTAAGCACTATGCTCGACAGATGTACACTTATGCAGAATCATAAAATGAGCCCGTGGTACTCATAAATTAAAATAATAGAGAAGGCCGCCTCATGCATTCCATTTGTGTGTTCATGTTTCATAATACCATTATTTAGTGCTGTGAAAATCTTTTTGAATATCTCTATCCCTGACACTCTGTAGGAGTGCACTTGTCCCATTCCCTTGACTATTATTCATAGCTATAACCATCTGTCAGGAGATCACTGTTAGCTGATGAAGAACTGATGTCTTTGAACTAGAAAAAAAAAAAAAAAACACCTGGAACACAAACATTATTTTGGAGTACAGACATAAATTCATACCTCTGAACTATACAGATGTTTGCCATATATTTTTGGTCCGTTTTTCATAAACTTCTGGTTTTCTCCCAAATTAATGGCAAATCATTAAAGATCAACTTTCTAAGTTTGTAAGAGCAATATTTAAAATTGTCCCTATTTTTGGGCCTTTGTCCCACATTTCTTTTATGGGTTTGTCCAGATTTGTTGCTGGAGAAGTTGAGAGGTATGGCCACAGATCCTGTTCTCATACACTCACTAGTTTGTTTGTGTATTTCGGCTTTTCCCGGTTAGGGGTCGCCACAGCGGAACTCCGGTCCGCTAATGATTGGCAGTAGGTTTTTACATACTGGCTTGCCGGGCCTAACGCACAACCTTCAATGAAGGAACACCCATTCACGCATGTTGCTACACAGAAGACGCTCTAACTGAGAATTGAACGGGCAACATCTAACTGTAAGGCGACAACGCTACCGCAGCACCACCACCGCAGTCCTATTTCACTAGTAAAGAAAAAAAATAACTAAAGGAAAATGCAGTCTGGACTGGATCTGAATAACCCTATTTGTTAAGGTCCTCCTCCTAAAAAGAGTCAGTATTTTAATATACAATAGTTTGTTAATACAAAGGGATATGAACAGAAAACAAAAGAAAAAAATGATGATAATCCACTTCTTTGCTAAAAGCTGTATTGTATGCAACAGCACCATGTTTGTAGTTCCAATTAAATTTGATTCCTTTAGCAGAAGTAGAGCCGTGCTTGACTGTACAACTACAAAACACTATGTGCTGAAACCATGTTTTGGTAGTTTGACCCCCCCCCCTTCAGTCCTGCCCTAGACATGCATATTAATGATAGTATTTGCATAGTGCTCCCGGAGACAGTTCAACGATGCACAGGAAGTGGGGGTTAGGTGTAGAGGTACAGTTTGGTGTGTGTCTGTGTTAGGAAGTTCCCAAGAAGTCCCATTATCGCAGTGGTTGTGGCAAGATCCTCTTGGCTGAAGGGACCTAGTCCTTTCAGCCAAGGGAATCTAGCCCCCTCATAGTGAGTTGGCTAGATTCTAGTGGGGGAAAGGACCGTCTTTACAGCAATAGATTCTAGCCTTATTGCTGTGAGCAGGCTAGATTCCCTTGGTTGAAGGGACCTGGGGCCTTTCAGCCAAGGGAATCTAGCCTGTTCTATGTGAGAAGGCTAAATTCTATTGGGGATGTTAGAAAAATATGTATTAATGTGTGTATTAGTAATATGCTTAATGCATACAGAGCCTAAAAAAGTTAACACATTTATTCTATTTCATACTGCATAAATCTGTACAAACTGCAGTTGCTTTTTGACCTTGTACTGTCAGCTAAATCTTGCTTGTGCCTTGGAAATTTACAGAGAAGCAGATGATTTCTGCTTGTGTTAGGGAAATAATGAATAGAACAATACTGCTTATATGAAACTCAGACAAGAAGTTCCGCTGTGCTATGAGAACATACACAGCTGTAGAAATAACAGATAATTAGGACAAAGCCTGCTTGAAAATATGAACTGCAATCCGCATTTGCTTGTATCTGTATTAGAAAAGTACCTTGAAAAGTAACAGTGTACAATAGACGCTTGTAAATGAAGTACTGGTCACCAAGGCCAGGTTGTTTTTCTGAAAAGTTTCTCACAAATCTAGTCATGTCAGCAGAAAATCTGAAGTAACACCTGCTGTAGTACAATGCTTAAAGTTGTGTTTGATTACGTCAGCTTAAAAGGCCATGTCTTGTAAAACAGTATAAAAATAAACATACTTCCTGTTAGTAGTTAGACAACTCCTTGTATTTGCATGTTTTTGTCTCCTTGCGGCAAGTAAATTAAAGTGCCTTAACTGAATCTTACGTGTATTGGTCTTTGAAGTTTTTTCCTTTGACAGATTGGTACTTCGGACCGGAAACCTTCACTTCGCCTCGGATCAGACAGGCCAGGTGGCTTGAAACCGTACGGGGAAGAAACCACATCGGTTCTTCTTATTTGAAAAGTCCTCCGACTGAATTGTCGTACCAAAGAGGCCAGCCACTTTCTGATCTGCGACTGAAGGATGGGTTTACTCGAACCAGGTGATCAATCACGAAGGCTCAGGTAAGGTGAATCTACCTTCTTTTCTGTTTTAGATCAGAGAATAGACTTGTATTTGTTCTGTTAGAGACTTTGTTTATAAGTCAGGGATAGAAAGATTACTGTCTTGTCATAGATCAGGGAAACAGAGCAGGTAGGCAGTCATTCTGAAGAAACTATAAAAATATCCGTGGTACCATGTAAAAATAAGGTGTTATGTAACGATTAAAAGGGTAGAACAAAATGGGTAATAATTGTACAAAAAGGTCCCAAAATCCGTTAACCGAAGACATGAAATACATGCAATCACAGCATGCTGATAATATTAAATATTACTGTAAATGGGTTAATAAATATGAAATTGATGGTACACCAGAAAAATCCTCACTTGTCAAACAGTTTAAAACCGATTCTAAAGGTTGGGTAAAAAAGCAGCGTCAGTTAGGAATCAGGCACACAGGTGGGTTGAGGAAGTAAACCGAAAGGAACAAAAGAATAATAATTCAAAAGCAATGTTTTTAGACAAGGAGGACAATAACTTAGTAATAGCGTCTGCCCCTCTGCCTCTCTTACGGGAATATGACACTTACTACGAAAGCTGAAAAACAAAGATGGGCAAAGCGATGAGCAATTCTTGAAAAGGGGCTGTACATCTCTAAAGAAAGGAAACCAATATCGCCATCTAATTTGTTTAGATATGCAGCTTTGTTGAGCCATGGGCAGAGCCATGTCTCAATAGGGGGGATGGTACAGCTGGTGAACCAAGTGTTCACGACATATGGCTTCTCAAATTACTCTAAAAAATTCTCTTTGTTATGCCACACCTGTAATAAACATCATGCACAAGGGGCGTTAAAGCCCAAGCAAGGGAGTTTCCCTACACCACCATATCTGTTTCATACTATCTGTATGGATTTCATAGAGTTGAATAAATGTGAAAATAAGAAGTATTGTCTTGTCATTGTAGATACATTTTCCAGATGGGTGGAAGCCTTTCCGACTAAATATCCAGATGCTACAACGGTAGCCAAAGTCCTTGTCAAAGAAATCATCCCTAGATTCGACATTCCAGAAAGGATCTACAGTGACAATGGCATGCACTTCGTGAATCAGACCATACAATAGCTAAGTAAATATTTCGGAATTTCTTTAAAAAATCATTGTGTGTATCACCCTCAATAAGTAGGGCTAGTAGAGATGCATAATGGGATTTTAAAGAGTAAGCTAAGAAAATTAATATCAGAAACACAGAGAAATTGGATGTACTGTCTGCCCCTGGCACTGTTGAGCATGAGAACTATTCCGAATGGAAAAGGATTGACTCCTTTTGAAAAGCTCTTTGGAAGGGCTTACTATATACCTCAGTGGAAATCTCTCATGCCTGTAGATCAGGAGGCTGATGGTACATTAGCAGAGTGTATGCGTAAGTTATTAAATTCTAAACATTTGTTGCAGTTAAATTCTGTTTCAGATAAAGAATGAACCAGACCGTCAGAAATGGCAGTGCCCCCTGGAACTTGGATCTGGCTGAAGCTGGTCAAAAAGAAGAATTGGGCATCTCCAAAGTGGGAAGGTCCATATCAAGTGCTTTTGTCAACACCCACTGCAGTCAAGATCGTGGAGCGTGCCTCTTGGATCCACCTGATGCACTGTAAATTAGTTAGACTTTGAACTAGACAAAAATCTTGTCACATGCCAAGAGCAAAAATGATAGAGTCCAGAAGAAACAGGAATGCAGAACAACCCTTTCCTCAGAAGTATTGCATAATCATCCTGTTAACTGTATTTGTGACAATAATCTTTTTGTTGTGGCCTTTTCTTTTCCCAGCCACACAGACTGAACTGAATAAACGTGAAGCGTTACTCATAAACTGACATCCAAACTTTAACACTTACCAGGCAATTAAATATGTGTATGCTGAGACTTTCAATGTTTCGAATTGCTGGATTTGCACAGCTTTGCCGACAGCATATGGGGGGTTATTAATGACTACAGTCCCCCTAGGGGTCAATGAGATCTGGGAGAACTTGATTTATGATACCTCAACCATTACAGTACAAGATAAAATAGCATTGCACTTGTCTGTTCCACAAAAGGGAACTGTGTGTTTTTATAAAAATGATACTGTTCAGGTGGGTTGGAGCAATTGCAATGTGACTGTTCCTTATAGATGTTATACTAAAGGAAACAAAGTAGATCTTTATTGTAATACAAACTATGATTCATTTCTTGGATTGATGCACAAAACGCTTGATGAAGTAAAACATAATTCTGTTCTTTATAAACAGCTGTCTACAGTTGATAGAAAAATGTTTCAATCAGGGCGAGTATATATTCATAGCAAGGTTACTACTAAAGTAGAGGATTGTTATTTTGTGTGTGGCAGAAAGGCATACAAATGGTTTGGGGGTGGGGTACCATCCTGATGAACATCCTGGTTGCCATTTGTGTAGGTATGCTCCTACTGGGAGTGTTTGATGTGGTATCCCCTGCATGAAAAGACTGATTAAAGACTTTATAGACCTGTCAGTTTCTGAAACCTCATATCAAAGTACTGAGTTTGAAGAACTGTTAAAAGACTAAAAATGCTTTCATAAGTTTAAACTGAATGACTCTCTTAACTGCAAATCCTGAGTGGAAGAGGTTAGGAGAAGAAAACAAACTGTTTATGCTTATTTTGAAAGTAGAATAAAAGTAATAGGGGGAAATGTTAGAAAAATATGTATTAATGTGCGTGTATTAGTAATATGCTTAGTGCATTCAGAGCCTAAAAGAGTTAACACATTTATTCTATTTCATACTGCATAAATCTGTACAAACTGCAGTTGCTTTTTGACCTTGTACTGTCAGCTAAATCTTGCTTGTTGCCTTGGAAATTTACTGAGAAGCAGATGATTTCTGCTTGCGTTAGGGAAATAATGAATAGAACAATACTGCTTATATGAAACTCAGACAAGAAGTTCCGCTGTGCCATGAGAAAATACACAGCTGTAGAAATAACAGATAATTAGAACAAAGCCTGCTTGAAAATATGAACTGCAATCAGCATTTGCTTGTATCTGTATTAGAAACGTACCTTGAAAAGTAAGTGTACAATAGACGCTTGTAAATTAAGTACTGGTCACCAAGGCCAGGTTGTTTTCTGAAAAGTTTCTCACAAATCTAGTCATGTCAGCAGAAAGTCTGAAGTAACACCTGCTGTAGTACAATGCTTAAAGTTGTGTTTGATTACGTCAGCTTAGAGGGCCATGTCTTGTAAAACAGTATAAAAATGAACATACTTCCTGTTAGTAGTTAGACAAATCCTTGTATTTGCATGTTTATGTCTCCTTGTTGCAAGTAAGTTAAAGTGCCTTAACTGTTACATGTATTGGTCTTTGAAGTTTTTTCCTTTGACAGGGGAAGAGGACATTCTTTGCAGTAACAGAATTTAACCTTCTCACATAATACAGGCTAGATTCCCTTGGCTGAAAGGGCCTAGTTTTTAATAAACATGAGGTATTCTGATGTAATACATATGATTGACAGGGTCCATTCAGAGCATGGAATCTTGTTTTTTTAATACAGTAGATTGTAGGGGAAAAGGACTGAAACATATTTTAACTTCTTTATAAATATTTTCCAGTTTATTTATAAGAATAATTCCTAACCTGATTTATAAAAGACAAATTCAGGAAAAAAAATTCTGGATTGCAGTTTACAAAATTACTCATGTTCACAAGAAAGGGAGACTAAAGTTAAGATTTACGTAAGAAAAAAATCCAGCAGTTGTTAACACAAAGCAGGGGAATAACCTGGTTTGTAAAAGAAGGTGAATTATTGTGAGAAAAAGGAGTTTCTCTCATAGAATACAAAGAAGGCTTTTGGAAGAGAAGTAAACTTTAGGTCCCTTCATTTCAGATTTCTTTGGCTGAATGGACCTGGTCCTTTCAGCAAAGAGTACTTAGTCTGTTCTTCATGTACACTGGCAGGAATGACCTTTTTTACTGAGTCCTCCAGCCTGTTATCAATAACATGGCTAATTTCTACTGGGCAAAAGGACCTTTTTTATTCCAAAAGATTGTCACCTCTGGCCAGGGTTGCCAGACGTCCCTATTTGGGTGGGACTATCCTGAGATCAGCAGCCTGATCCCGAGTCCCCCGCCCTGCCGGTTTAAATCCCGGCCAGCCTCCGCTTTGTTTGTTTTTTTTTTTTTGATTGTCCCGTATACCTGGCATACGGGCCAATCAAAAATTGCTAAACACGGAGCTTCTTGTGTTCCGCATTAAACACGAGAAGCTCCATGTTTAGCGATTTTTGATTGGCCCATATGCCGGTATACGGGCCAATCAAAAATCGCTAAACACGGAGCTACTTGTGTTGAATGCGGAACTGCAATGCATTAAACACGAGAAGCTCCGTGTTTAGTGCAGAGCTACTGAGCTACTGTTCTTTAATGTGGAACTGTGTTTTTTTTTGTTTGGTCTTCACTTGCCATGAGAGACTATTTTTTTTTGTCCCTACCTGGGGGGCTGGAAATCTGGCAAGCCTGCCTCTGGCATACAAAGGCAGGAATGACCTTTTTTTTTTTTTTTACTTTTTTAGGAAAGAGCTGCAGTACTTTCTTTTGTTTGAGCGTAATTTCTGGCACCTTCAACACAGATTGCCATGGCTGAAGGACACAGGGCCTTTCAGACAACGGAATCTAGCCTGCTCTATGTGAAAATGCTAGATTCTAGTGGAGGAAAGGACCAGCTTTCTGGGAATAAATTTTATCTCCTCTGGTGTTCAGTGGCAGGAATTACCATTCTGTTTGGAAATACATGACTTAGATTTGCTTGGCTGAGAATAATTTCAGTCCCCTTCAGAACAGATTCCCAGGGATGAAGGATCTGCTCCTTTCAGCCAAGGGAATATAACATGTTGTATCAGAAAGTGCTAAATCCTAGTGGAGGAAAGGACCGTCTTTCTGTGAGTAGCTCCTAACCCCTTTAGTGTACACTGGCAGGAATGACCATTTTTATTGAACCCCCTAGCCAGTTATGTGCAACATGACTAAATTCTAGTGGGGAAAAGGACATTTTTTTATGGGAATAGATTATGTTACTTCTGGAAATTTACATTCTTTTGGTTGAGCATAATTTCTGGCCCTTTCAACAAAGATTGCCATGGCTGTAGGACCCAGGGCCTTTCAGCCAACGGAATCCCTGCTCTATCTGAAAATGCTAGATTCTAGTGGTGGAAGGGACCATCTTTCTGTGAATAAATTTTATCTCTTCTGCTGTGCAGTGGCAGGAATTAACATTCTTTTTGGAAATACATGATGTACATTTGCTTGCTTAAGCATAATTTCAGACCCCTTCAGAACAGATTACCACATTTTTATTTTATTTATTTATTTATTTGCAGTTGTTTAACCAGGATAGTCCATTGGGCCCAAGGAACCCGTTTTCAATGGAGTCCTGGGGAGAAAAGCTCCACATACAGATTATACAAAGATTAAGTTCCACACATAGATTACATGATGATTACAGAGTAACATTATACAATTTCAGGTTATAATCAGGTCAAATATGTTAGATGACAATGAAGTTGTTTTTTAAAGTATGAGAGGCTAGTGGTAGTACGAATGGAGGGGGGTAGGGAGTTCCATGAGCGAGCTAGTGAGAAGGACAGGAGGTTTTGTCCTGGGGTGCGGAGGGGTCTGTAAACCTCAATAAGGTTTTGATTGTTTGATCTTAGAAGTCTTTGGGTGTGGTGCATTTTAAAGGTAGTATGAAGGATCCTGGTACTTTCAGCCAAGGGAATATAACCTTCTGTATCAGAAAATGCTAAATTCTAGTGGAGGAAAGGAACATCTTTCTGTGAATACCTTCTAACCCCTTTAGTGTACACTGGCAGGAATTACCCTTTTTATGGAGCACCCTAGCCGGTTATGCGCAACATGGCTAAATTCTAGTGGTGAAAAGGACATTTTTTATGGGAATAGATTCTGTTAAGTCTGGTATACAATGGTAGGAATGACCATTTTATTTTTTAGGAAAGAACTTTACTACATTCTTTTGGTTGAGCATAATTTCTGGTCCCTTCAACACACATTGCCATGGCTGCAGGACCCAGGGCCTTTCAGCCAACGGAATCTAGCCTACTTTATGTGAAAATGCTAGATTCTAGTGGTGGAAAGGACCATCTTTCTGGAAATAAATGTTATCTCTTCTGCTGTGCAGTGGCAGGAATTACCATTTTTTTTTTTGGAAATACATGACGTACATTTGTTTGGTTGAGAATAATTTCAAACCTCTTCAGAGCAGATTCCCAGGGATGAAGGATCTGGTACTTTCAGCCAAGGGAATATGACATGTTGTATCAGAAAATGCTAAATTCTAGTGGAGGAAAGGACCGTCTTTCTGTGAATAGCTTTAACCCCTTTAGTGTAGACTGGCAGGAATGACCATTTTATTGAACCCCTAGCCAGTTATGTGTAACATGGCTAAATTCTAGTGGTGATAAGGATTTTTTATGGGAATAATCTGTTACTTCTGGAGAACTTTACTACATTCTTTTGGTTGAGCATAACTTCTGGCCCTTTCAACACAGATTGTCATGGCTGAAGGACACAGGGCCTTTCTGCCAATTGAATCTTGCCTGCTCTATGTGAAAATGCTAGATTTTAGTGGTGGAAAGAACCATCTTTCTGGCAATAAATTTTATCTCTTCTGGTTTGCAGTAGCAGGAATTAACATTCTTTTTGGAAATACATGATGTACATTTGTTTTGTTAAACATAATTTCAGCCCTCTTCAGAACAGATTACCACATTATTTTTTATTTATTTTTATTTTGCAGTGTTTTAAGGATAGTCCATTCCATTGCAAGGAACCCGTTTTTCATGAGTCCTGGGGAGAAAAGCTCCAGATTGTTTGATCTTAGAAGTCTTTGGGTGTGGTGCATTTTAAAGGTAGTATGAAGGATCCTGGTATTTTCAGCCAAGGGAATATAACCTTCTGAATCAGAAAATGATAAATTCTAGTGGAGGAAAGGAACACTTTTCTGTGAATACCTTCTAACTTTTTAGTGTACACTGGCAGGAATTACCCTTTTTATTGAGCCCCCTAGCTGGTTATGTGCAACATGGCTAAATTCTAGTGGTGAAAAGGACCTTTTTTATGGGAATAGATTCTGTTAAGTCTGGTATACAATGGTAGGAATGACCATTTTATTTTTTAGGAAAGAACTTTACTACATTCTTTTGGTTGAGCATAATTTCTGGTCCCTTCAACACACATTGCCATGGCTGCAGGACCCAGGGCCTTTCAGCCAACGGAATCTAGCCTACTTTATGTGAAAATGCTAGATTCTAGTGGTGGAAAGGACCATCTTTCTGGAAATAAATGTTATCTCTTCTGCTGTGCAGTGGCAGGAATTACCATTTTTTTTTTTGGAAATACATGACGTACATTTGTTTGGTTAAGCATAATTTCAAACCTCTTCAGAGCAGATTACCACATATGAAGGATCCTGGTACTTTCAGTCAAGGGAACATGACCGTCTGTATCAGAAAATGCTAAATTCTAGGGGAGGAAAGGACCGTCTTTTTGTGAATAGCTTTAACCCCTTTAGTGTAGACTGGCAGGAAGGACCCTTTTTATTGAGTCCCGTAGCCTGTTATGTGTAAAATGGCTAAATTCTAGTGGTGATAAGGATTTTTTTATTGGAATAATCTGTTACTTCTGGTGTACAAAGGCAGGAATGACCATTTTATTTTTTAGGAAAGAACTTTACTACATTCTTTTGGTTGAGCATAATTTCTAGCCCCTTCAACACAGATTGCCATGGCTGAAGGGCCCAGGGCCTTTCAGACAATGGAATCTAGCCTGGTCTATGTGAAAATGCTAGATTCTAGTGGTGGAAAGGACCATCTTTCTGGGAACAAATTTTATCTCTTCTGCTGTGCAGTGGCAGGAATTAACATCCTTTTTGGAAATACATGATGTATGGTTGTTTGGTTAAACATAATTTCAGGCCTCTTCAGAACAGATTACCACATATGAAGGATCCTGGTACTTTCAGCCAAGGGAACATAACCTTCTGTATCAGAAAATGCTAATTTCTAGTGGAGGAAAGGAATGTCTTTCTGTGAATACCTTCTAACCTTATTAATGTACACTGGCAGGAATGACCCTTTTTATTGAGCCCCCCTAGCCGGTTATGTGCAACATGGCTAAATTCTAGTGGTGAAAAGCACCTTTTTTATGGGAATAGATTATGTTACTTCTTGCATACAAAGGCAGGAATGACCACTTTATTTTTTAGGAAAGAACTGTGCTACATTCTTTTGGTTGAACATAATTTCTGGCCCCTTCAACATAGATTGCCATTGGCTGAAGGACCCAGGGCCTTTCAGCCAACGGAATCTAGCCTGCTGTATGTGAAAATTCTAGTTTCTAGTGATGGAAAGGACCATCTTTCTGGGAATAAATTTTATCTCTTCTGTTGGGCAATGGCAGGAATTACCATTATTTTTGGAAATGCATGACGTACATTTGTTTTGGTTAAGCATAATTTCAGGCCTCTTCAGAGCAGATTACCACATATGAAGGATCCTGATACTTTCAGCCAAGGGAATATAACCTTCTGTATCAGAAAATGTTAAATTCTAGTGGAGGAAAGAACTGTCTTTCTTTGACTAGCTTTAACCCATTTAGTGTAGACTGGCAGGAAGGACCCTTTTTATTGAGTCCCATAGCCTGTTATGTGTAAAATGGCTAAATTCTAGTGGTTGATAAGGAATTTTTTATTGGAATAGTCTGTTACTTCTGGTGTACAAAGGCAGGAATGACCATTTTATTTTTTAGGAAAGAACTTTACTACATTCTTTTAGTTGAGCATAATTTCTGGCCCCTTCAACATAGATTGCCATGGCTGAAGGACCCAGGGTCTTTGAGACAATGGAATCTAGCCTGCTCTATGTGAAAATTCTAGATTCTAGTGGTGGAAAGGACCATCTTTCTGGGAGTAAATGTTATCTCTTCTGCTGTGCAGTGGCAGGAATTAACATTCTTTTTTGGAAATACATGACGTACATTTGCTTGGTTAAGCATAATTTCAGGCCTCTTCAGAACAGATTGCCACATATGAAGGATCCTGGTACTTTCAGCCAGGGGAATATAACCTTCTGTATCAGAAAATGCTAAATTCTAGTGAAGGAAAGAACTGTCTTTCTGTGAATACCTTCTAACCCCTTTAGTGTACACCAGCAGGAATGACCCTTTTTATTGAGCCTCCTAGCTGGTTATGTGCAACATGGCTAAATTCTAAAGGTGAAAAGGACCTTTTTTATGGGAATAGATTCTGTTACTTCTGATATACAAAGGTAGGAATGACTATTTTATTTTTTAGGAAAGAACTTTACTACATTCTTTTGGTTGAGCATAATTTCTGACCCCTTCAACACAGATTGCCATGGCTGAAGGGCCCAGGGCTTTTCAGCCAACGGAATCTAGCCTGTTCTGTGTGAAAATGCAAGATTCTAGTGGTGGAAAGGACCATCTTTCTGGGAATAAATTTTATCTCTTCTGCTGTGCAGTGGGAGGATTTACCATTTTTTGGAAATATATGACGTACATTTATTTGGTTAAACATAATTTCAAGCCTCTTCAGAACAGATTACCACATATGAAGGATCCTGGTACTTTCAGCCAAGGGAATATAACCTTATGTGCCAGAAAATGCTAAATTCTAGTAGAGGAAAGGACCGTCTTTTTGTGAATAGCTTTTAACCCTTCTGTGAACACCAGCAGGAATGACCTTTTTTATTGAGCCCCCTAGCCGGTTATGTGCAACATGGCTAAATTCTAGTGGTAAAAGGGACCTTTGTTATGGGAATAAATTCTGTTTCTTCTGGTGTACAAAGGCAGGAATGACCCTTTTTTTTTAGGAAAGCGCTGCACTACATTCTTTTGGTTGAGCATAACGTCTGGCCCCTTCAACACAGATTGCCATGGCTGAAGGACCCAGGGCCTTTCAGCCAATGGAATCTAGCCTGTTCTGTGTGAAAATGCTAGATTCTAGTGGTGGAAAGGACCATCTTTTTGGGAATAAATATCTCTTCTGGTGTGCAGTGGCAGGAATTAACATTCTTTTTGGAAATACATAATGTACGTTTGTTTGGTTATGCATAATTTCAGGCCTCTTCAGAACAGACTACCACATATGAAGGATCCTGGTACTTTCAGCCAAGGGAATATAACCTTCTGTATCAGAAAATGCTAAATTCCAGTGGAGGAAAGGAACATCTTTCTGTGAATACCTTCTAACCCCTTTAGTGTACACTGGCAGGAATTACCCTTTTTATTGAGTCCTCAAGCCTGTTATGTGTAACATGGCTAAATTATAGTTGGGAAATGGACCTTTTTAACAGAATAGATCCTGCCACATCTGGTGTACAAAGGCAGGAATGACCTTTTGTTTTTTTAGAAAAGAGCTGTACTCATTCTTTTGGTTGAATGTAATTTCTGGCCGCTTCAACACAGATTGCCATGGCTGAAGGACCTTTCAGCTAATGGAATCTATCCTGCTCTATGTGAAAATGTTAGATTCTAGTGGTGGAAAGGACCATCTTTCTGGGAATAAAGTCTGTCTCTTTTAGTGTGCAGTCACAGGAATTACCATTCTTTTTGGAAATACATACATGACTTACATTTGTTTGGCTGGGCATAATTTCAGGCCTCTTCAGAACAGATTACCACGTATGAAGGATCCTGGTATTTTCAACCAAGGGAATATAACCTGTTGTATCAGAAAATTCTAAATTCTAGTGGATGAAAGGACCGTCTGTCTGTGAATAGCTTCTAACCCCTTTAGTGTACACTGGCAGGAATGACCCTTTTTATTGAGTTGTCTAGCCTGTCATGTGCAACAAGGGTAAATTCTAGTGGGGAAAATGACCTTTTTTTTATGGAAACAGATTCTGTCACTTCTGGTATGCAAAGGCAGGAATGACCATTTTTTAGGAGACAGCTGCACTACATTCTTTTGTTTGAGTGTAATGTCTTTCCCCTTCAAGACAGATTGCCATGGCTGTCGGACCCAGGTCTTTTCAGCCAAAGGAATCTAGCCTGCTCTATGTGAAAATGCTACATTCTAGTGGAGGGAAGGATCATCTTTCTGGGAATAAACTCTATCTCCTTGGGTGTGCAGTGGCAGGAATTACCATTCTTTTTGGAAGTACATGACTTACATTTGTTTGTCTGAGCATTATTTTAGGCCCCTTCAGAACAGAATGCCAGCGAGGAAGGTCCCTGGTCCTTTTAGCCAAGGGAATATAACCTACTGTATCTAAAAATGCTAAATTCTACTGGAGGAAAGGACCATATTTCTGTGAATAGCTTCTAACCCCTTTAGTGTGCACTGGCAAGAATGACCCTTTTTATCGAGTTCTCTAGTCTGTTCTGTATAACATGGCTAAATTCTAGTTGGGAAAAGGGCCTTTCTTATGGGAATAGATTCTGTCATTTCTGGTATACAAAGGCAGGAATGACTATTTTTCGAGAAAGAGCTGTACTCATTCTTTTGGTTTAGCATAATTTCCAGCCTCTTCAACACAGATTGCCATGGCTGAATGACCCAGGGCCTTTCAGCCAATGTAGCCTAGCCTGCTCTATGTGAAAATGCTAGATCCTAGTGAAGGAGTGGGCCCTCTTTCTGTGAATACATTCTAGCCACTCTACTGTACAGTGGCAGATATAACCCTTTGTATTGACTCTTCTATCCTGTTCTGTACCATATGACAACAGTCTAGTTAGGAAAATGACCAATTTTAATGGAAGACACTCTCGCCTCTGGTGTACACAGGCAACAATGAACCATTGTGTTTTATGAATGCTCTGTACTACATTCCTGGGGTTCAGCATAATTTCAGGTCCCTTACACACAGATTGCCACCGCTGAAGGACCACATCCTTTCAGCCAAGGGAATGTAGCCTGCTGTATGTGAAAATGTTAGATTCTAGTGGAGGAAAGGACTGTGTACAGGGGGAGATATGACCCTTTTTATCTTGTCCTCTAGCCTGTTCTCTACAACATGGCCGAATTCTATTAGGGAAAAGGACCAGATGAATAATTAATCTTGATTTCCTGAATCTGTCAGTTATATGTAGACAGAGATGTAATTGTCTGTGGGCATCCAAGTAATGTAAAATGTATTTGTCTTTGCTGGAGAAATGTGGGACGAATGGAATGTTAATAGATTCATTACTGTTGGATCCTCACACAACCTTGTAAGAAAATATGGACTTGTTCGTAAAGATATCCTATCAATATGAAAAATAAGTAAGGAGGGTCAGAAGATAAGGCTTGCAGTGCTGAAGTTCTCCTAGCTGAAGTAATGGCTACTACAAATATCAAACTGTTGTCAATTTTTATTCTGCCATTCAGTCTTGGGATTGGCCATTATTATACCTTGTGACCACCAAACAACTCTCAAGCTCCTCCCTTACTTATAATGCACCACCCCCTAACATACCCTCGGTCTCATTTGCCGTTTTTCAAATAACATGCATTCACCATTTCAGTTCTTGAGCTGTTCTTCACAGATGAGTTTTTAAATCTTTTTATACATTTGTATTTACTCAGATATTTCCTCCCTTTCTCTTTCACAATAGCTGCAATTCTCATTACCATAGTTGCTATTTTCCTGCCTTTTATATAAGATACACATTCTGTGTAACTGTATTACCATTTAAGTTGTGTACTGTGTTGGCCATCTTCATTTGTCCTTGACACTTGAATTCAGTTCCAAACCTTCGAACCAACTCGGCTGTAACTACAGCTCATGAACATCAAAAAACTCTCCAGCCAGATCCTACCCATGATGGCTCCTCTTTATGTTACCTCAATTTGTGTTTGGAGACAGAAAATGGAAAGATAGCATAATTCTGAAATACCTTTAATGACACCATATCTGGTGTCATTTACAAATAAATGCACAGTTAGGACCATAAGTCTTCCCACCAAGAAATCTGAATGGAAGGGGGAAGAAGGGTGTTGATGTCAAGCATAAATGAATATTGAAGGTTATGGTAAGTACATAACTTCTTTATCTGATATTGTCAATCTTCATTTTATGCTTGACACTTTTGACAGAGACCCCAGCTACCATACATCTTGAATGGGCTCATGGGAGGATATTCCTGAGCACCATAGAACCAAATGACGGTCTTCCCACTACAGACTAGGTCCAATTTGTAATGAGTGATAAAGGTATGTGGCATAGCCCAAGTTGACTGCACAAATATAATCCATTTATGCCCTAGAGAGGAAAACTGCTGAAGCAGCTACAGCTCTACTGGAATGCACCCTAACAGGACCAGGTAATTCAACTTTTCTCTTGTTGTATATGACAAAAATAAATAATTTCAGCTACTTTGCTAAAGTAACTTTGGTGACTGGTTTGGTCATTCTAGCAGGTGCAAATGACACAAACAATTGGTCATACTTCCTTATATCTTTTGTTCTATGAAGATAGAAATGCAGTTGTCTATGAACACCTAATTAATATAAACAGTATACAATATTCACCTTTGTTTGAGAAATTGGGAAAAACACAGGTAAATGGATCATCCGACTGATATTTGTTTCTGACACCAACTTTGGTAAAAAGGAAGGTTTTGTTCTTAAGGAAACCCTGTCTTTATGAAATATCAGGTAAGGTGCCTTGCAAGACAAGGCTTAGACTTCTGAAATTCTTCTGGCCAAAGTAACTGCTACTAGAAAAATATAATTGGAATTTATCCAGTTTGAAACAGTTTTAAGTATGAAAGCATTTATGTAAGATTCAATATCCAGAAAGTTTAGTCCTTTTTGTTTCCATGGTCTAATGTGATATGAGAAAGTCACTCAATTTCTTTTAGGAAACCATAGAAATTTTAATAATAGTGCATTTATTTGCTTAAGAAACATTTTCTTGGGAAGCATCAGAATAGGTTGAGCTACGTATAGGGTCTTAGGAAGTAAAACAATTTTTATCAACTGTAACTTATCCTCAAAGGTGAAAATTATTGTATTCATTCTGAGAGCATCTTGACAAAAGGGGCAAGACTTGGTTCCTCCCTGCTTGTTGATGTACCAAACCGCAGACATATTGAACCTCTGACATATTGTCTATTTGTATTGCAATAGTCCCAAAGGAGAGAATGGTTTGAGAGGCTTGCAATGCTAACAGCACTGCTCTTAACTCTTGGACACTGATATGCAAGTTGGCCTCATGGGGGACCAAGTGCTTTGGACGACCTTGCCCAGATAATGCCCACACCCCATCTGGGAGGTGTCTGTGGTCACTATGGCTTGGGGTTGCGAAGGAATAAAGGGACAGCCCAAAAGAATTTCCTCTGAGTGGCACCATCAGGCTAGGTCTTTCTTGCAATGGTTGTTAATAAAAACCTGATCTGACCTTGGTTGATTCAAAATGGACCACTGAGATGACAGTAAAGCTATGGCTGCTGCTATTGAACCTAAGCCTTGTAAAACAAGTCCTGTGGGAACTCTGTTCTTGACAGTTTTCCTTACTTGGGCTTTGATTTTCAGTAGTCTCTGTGGAGGAAGGGAGGCTATGCAAGTATTGCTGTTCCATATTGCTCCTATGAACACTAATGTCCAAGTCAGATTCAGATGAGATTATTCATAGCTGATCGTAATCCCTAGGTTTGAGCAAAACCAGAGAATGTAGTTCCTTGCTTGCTCTGTATGATGCCTGGTGAGAGTGGTAAGGAGCCAGTCTAAGTATGGATACACCCATAATCCTTGCAGGCTCAAGTGAGCAGCTACTACTGCCATACATTCGGTGAACACCCTTAGGGCTCTGGTGAGACCAAACGAAAGAGCTCTAAACTAAAAATTACTGTCTCCCAGATGGAAGTGGAGATATCCTCTGGAGCGCTTGCTCATTTTTATGTGTTAATACACATCCTGGAGATGTATCGAGCACATCCAGTCCTCTTTCCCTAGAAATGGGAGGATAGACTGAACTGTGGTTCATTTGGAAGTTTGTCTGTTGAATATAGTTGTTCAAAATGCTTAGATGCAAAAGTGGTCTCCAGTTCCTTGTCTTTTCTGTCACTAAAAAGAATCTTGAGTAAATCCTGGATTTTATCTGGTCTGGCAGGACCTCTTGGATGACTCTTTGTTTTTTTCCAGCAGTTTTTGAAGCTCTAAAACTGCTGGTTCCCTCTGACTGGATGGAATGTTGGGAAACTTTTTGCAATTCCAGGGAGGGGAAGAGAAGGGTACAGTGTATCCTCTGGTTAAAATCCTTTGCACCCAAACTTCCAAAGTTATCTGAAGCTAGGCTTCTTGGTGCAAGGATAAATGCCCCATGACTGCCTTCAGAGGGTGGCAGTCAGGCCTCCCTTCAGAAGTGCTGATAGGATTTACCAGTAAAGGAGTCCCTGGGACCCTGCCTGGTGTTGTGAGCCTCCTCTATCACGTGGACAGTGTCTTCCATTAAAGCCTCCCTCTCTTCCCCAGGAAAGCCGCTCCCACATGTGTCCTGGAAAGGTCCTTAGATTTCTTAAACTACATTTTTCCACTGTTCTGATTCATAGAATAGGATAATTGAGGAGTAGAAAAGCCTACACCTACAGCAGTAAGGGTCTTTCCATCCTTCTCACACCTGGACAAGGTCTTTCATACTTTAGGGTTAAAAAGGAATGAGCCGTCAAAGGGGGCATTGATGAATGAATACTTGAATGGCTCAGCAAAATCACATAAGCCCATCCAGGCATGTCTCCTTATGGCTATGCCTGAACCTGCTGCCCTGGTCAGCCATTTGGCTGCACGTGCTATGAGCCTCATAAAAAAAATTGCAATAGACTCTAGGCTGGCCAACTGGAAAGGAGCATTATATTGGACTCCCACAGACATGGCTCCTGCCAGGGTATCTGATATGTCCTTAACCAGATCCCTTTGAAATCTGCTGAAGTGAGCTATAAAGTTTAAGGACCATAATGCAAAAGTCAATAAAGCATAGATCTGCTTTCCAAATCTAGACAACATCCTAGACTCTCTATTAGGAGTATGGATAATGGAACTCTCCTCTGCCACTTCCTTTTTTGTAGCTGCCAATACCACCATGGCATCTAACAACAATCCCTCTGCCCAGAACTGGTGGTTCTTGGGAACAGTTAAAATTTTGTCTGGACTCTTGGAGATGGGGTCTATGGAATCAGGAGCCTTCCTTGCCTATTGCGAGATCATCTTAATGAGCTCATCAGTGGGTGGAGTTACCCAACAGGTAGGCGGTCGAGTGCTGAAAGCTTGCAAGTACACTTATTCATCCGAGGATGGTTGTTGGGATGTGCAGACACCCCTCTCCTTTAGGATTTCCAGAATTAAATGTCCTCCGGGGGGGTGACTGTGGGGAACCCCCCCTTAATCGCAGTCTGTTTCCTCTGTGAAAGATTCCTGAGGGAATCCAAGTGATGTCCTTCAAGGATGCATCTGCAGTCTTTACAAATGGGTTGTCCTGTCGTCAGGCAGCCCTTCGGTCGGCCGGATTCCAAAGTCTGGGTCTGGCTTCGGCTAGTGTCGCACTTCACCCGACGTCATTGCGGCAGTTATTCGGGTATAAAGGCATCAGCCGACGCCATTTTCCTCAGTCTTTCTTGCCACGTGGCGCCCGAAGCAGAAGCTGTTCGCAAGTGCCGGTTGGTCAGATCCAGAGATTATTACTACCGAATACTACTTCGAAGACTTCTAAAAAGCTAAGTACCCCATTGGGGACTCTTTCTTGCCTCAGCCGATGTCAGAAAAAGTGAATAACTGTTTAACTTGTGGGAAACAAATACCTCATAAAGATTTCCACTCTTACTGCTTACCTTGTTTAGGCCCAGACCACGACGTAGCAGCTTGTTTAGCCTGTGCTTCTTTCAACCGACGGACGCTTAGACGTCGGTCGGAGTTTGCTGAACAGTTTTTCGGCTCAGATTTCACGTACATTATGCCGTCGGATCCTCCAACTTCACAAGTTGCTAAGAAACGCAAAGAAAAGGACCGACACTCACGGTCCGCGGTTTCGGCCGAAACTGCGGTTAAGCAAACAGCGAGTGTCTCGGTTTCGGCCGAAACCGAGCAAGTGGTTCTAACTTCAGCCAAATCCATGACTACTACCGAGGCCCCTTCTAACCTGGTTGAATCGGCCTCTGAAATCCAACCTGCTACTGTGGTTTCACAAGAGTTATCGGACACCATCCCCTTGGATGTTTCAACCCCTGCACGTGGTGCTGCTAGGCCTCCTGCAGCCATGTCCATAAAGGCCTTTGCCAGGGCTAAAGCAGCCAAAACTTCTAAGTCTGTGCCTGTTAAGCCCCCCTCTCACAGGCCCAGCTCCAGTTCCCAAATGCTTACTCTGGCAGAGGATCTCATCTCTTTAATAAGGGGATCCCAACCTCATCCAGACAGGGCCTCTCAACCTCCTCCAGAAAAGAGACCTAGAGCAGAGCCCCCTGAGCCAGTGTCCTCAGATGATTCTTCTGATGATTCAGACAATACAGACCATCCAGAGGCTCCATTTTCTCCTTATGAAGACTCCGATGCTGAGGAATCGATTCCTTCTGCCTCTCCACCAGAGGAATTTTCCTTTGGGGAAACCTTACATGCCATGAGGGAGCAATTTCAATGGCAGGGACAAGATTTCTCAGATTCAAGGAAAAGGCTTAGGACTTTTTTGCATTTACCACAACATATGCCTTTAGCTATACCTCCAGTTCTTCCTGTTGTAGATGATGCATTTAATGATGCTTGCACTGCTCCTGATACTTTACCTCCAGCCCCTGCTAAGCCCGATAGGTTCTACAGGGTCCCGGACACACATCACCATTTATACAAGGCCCTTTGCAGATCCCGAGACTATCTCCCAGGGGCCTAAGGCAGTAGCTTCGACCTCAGTTAAAAATCCCTCCCTCTGAAAGGGAATCCAGGTCCTTAGAGAGATGGGGTAAAAAAGTATACACCTCTGCTACTCTCTCAGCTAGGGCATTGAACTGTCAGTTTCATATGATCCAATACCAGGAGTTTATGCTTGATCAGTTAACTAAGAAACTGTCCTCTGATGACTCTTTAGATAAGAAATATGTTCTTGAAATGGTGCATAACATTCAGCAGGTTAGTAACCATTCGTTAAAATGTGGCTATGATGCACTGGAGGCTTCCTTTAGATCAGCCATGACTGGCACAGTTATCAGAAGGCATGCATGGTTGAAAGAACAGGCCTTGCCGGATCATGTTAAAGCAAAACTATTAGATGCTCCTATGGATAAGGTCAGTTTATTTGGTTCTCCTGCTCAGCAGGTACTGAAGAATATGGAAGGGAAGGCAAAATCTGTACAAACAGTGAAAGATTTCTTACAGGTTCAGCCTCCAAGGTTTAGCAGGAACTGGCCTTCCAAGAATTGGTCCTTTCCAGACTCCTCTAAAACACAGAGAGGCAGGAATAGGCGTTCAAGAGGCAGAAACCAATCCAGAGGAGGTGCCTACAGGGGACGCCAGTGGCAAGGTAACAACCAGCGAGGCACAGACACAACTACTACCACTGCAACAGGACAATCACAGTGACTTGGCTCTGGCACTGCCTACCAGGGAACAAATAGCAGCACCCTTAGGCGGAAAGTTAGCCTTATTTTCAAAAAACTGGCACTGCATCACAAGAGACAAGTGGATTTTGCAAACTATAGACCAAGGCTACAGGTTTCATTTCCATACTTTACCAGCAAAAGAGGAATGCCAAACCTACCACCAAATCAAAAGACAGAAGCTCTAAAACAAATAGCTCAATTAGCAAAATGAGAGCTGTGGAAAGGTACCATCTATGGAACAAGGAAAGGGATTTTACTCCAGACTCTTCCTGGTACCAAGAAAAGAGAAAATTGGAGGCCTATTCTCGACCTGTCCGCTTTAAACACATTCATCATTGTTCCAAAATTCAAAATGCTGACCCTACAGCAACTTCTTCCCATGCTGGGCAAGGAGTCTTGGCTGGTGACTCTAGATCTCAAGGAGGCATACCTGCACGTCCCCATACGACCAAATTGCAGAAGATACCTCAGATTTCTTGCAGGATCAGAGCATTATCAATTCTCAGCATTGCCCTTTGGCTTATCTACTGCGCCCAGAGTGTTCACGAAATGCCTGGCATCAGTAATCGCTCACTGCAGGCTTCAGGGAATCCAAATATATCCATACCTGGACGACTGCCTGATACAAGCGGACAACAGAAACAAGCTAACAGAAGACTTACAAAGAGTCATTTACTTACTGCAAGCCCTGGGATATACAGTCAATATAAAAAAATCAAGACTGATTCCATCCCAAAGAATAACCTTCTTAGGTGCAGAATTGGACACAACAAAACAGATGGCATTCCTAACTGCAGAAAAGCAAGAACAACTTCCTCTCTACTTCTTGGCATTAACAAAGCAGAGCCAACTAACAGCAAGGAAAGTACTGCAGGCCTTGGGCTTCATGGCATCCTGCATAATCCTGGTCCCTCATGCCAGACTACATATGAGAAAGCTACAGTGGTACCTGAAGAATTTATGGTCTCAACACAGACACAGCCTAGAAACCCAAATACCACTAATCCCATGCCTGAAACAAGAGTTCCTATGGTGGGCTCAGGCATGTCAGTCAAACACAGGTTTGCCCTTCCACAACATTCAACCAAGCCAAACCATCACAACGGACGCCTCAGACCTCGGTTGGGGGGCCCACATGCTGGACAAGTGCATACAAGGCTTATGGGCTCAAGATCAGCTGCACCTGCACATAAATCAAAAGGAAATGCTGGCAGTAAAACTGGCAATCCAGAATTTCAGACCATTCCTCCAAGAAGGCCAGTTGATGATAAGGACAGACAACACCACAGTCATGTGGTACATCAACAAACAGGGAGGCACTCATTCATACCCTCTATGCCGGATGGCACTGGACCTATGGCATATGGCTCTGAGCTACAACATTCAGTTACAAGCAATTTTTGTACCGGGAAAAGAAAACATGCTAGCAGACATATTAAGCAGAACTACCTCGGATGCTCACGAATGGATGCTACACCCGGACATCTTCAAGGCCATCACAAGGAAATGGGGACTACCACAGATGGACTTATTTGCATCCCCGCTCAATCACCAGCTCAAGAAATTCTGCACAAGAACGTACCACCCACTTGCTTGGAAGGTGGACTCTCTATCCTTCAGTTGGAAAAGCCTGACAGCGTATGCATTCCCACCTCTTCCTTTGATGCACAAGGTGCTATTGAAGATCAAAGAGGACCGTCCAAGGATCATCCTGATAGCTCCAGACTGGCCAAGACAACATTGGTACCCATTACTGAGGAGCATGTCTCGGGGACAAATGTGGACACTACCCCTGATTCCATTGCTGTTAATGCAGAGCGGCTACAACACCCTGCATCCAAACCTGAAAACTCTGCAGCTGGCTGCCTGGAACATTACATAAGAACAACTAACCCAGATTTATCCCAAAGGGTTAAAGACATTATCCTTGAGGCCCACAGACCTTCAACAAGAAGGAACTATGCAGGAAAATGGAAAAGATTTCTCATTTGGAGTACTGAAAGGGGAAAAGATGTGTCAAAGGTAGACATAGCCAACATCCTGGTGTATTTGGCAGAGCTTTTCCATACAGGCCTGTCCTATTCCTCCATCAAGATACATGCATCAGCTATTTCTGCAGAATACAGCTTGATCCCCTGTCTTCTCGCACCCTCTACTCAGGCAGTTTCTGAGAGGAATTAAAAATGTAAAACCTCCTAGGAAACCACCATTGCCAGCATGGGACTTGAACTTTGTGCTAGAAAAATTGACACTCCCCTTTCGAACCAGCAGCAACAGCAGAACTTCAACACCTATCCTGGAAAACTGCTTTCCTGCTGGCAATTACCTCAGCAAGAAGGGTTTCTGAGCTACAGGCTTTAATGGCAGTACAACCCTTCCTAATCTTCCATCAAGACAGAGTGTCCATGAGAACAAATCCTACATTTATGCCTAAGGTGGTATCCAGAGTGTCTTTAAACCAGGCTATCCACCTACCTACATTCTTCCCCAATCCACAGAACAGGGGGGAAAGACTGCTGCATACTTTGGATGTACATAGACAGTTACGCTACTACCTGGACAGAACCAAGGGCAATAGAAAAACTGGCCAGCTTCTGGTAGCATATGCAACAGGAAGGGAAGGAAAAGCAATTTCAAAACAGACAATCTCCAAGTGGATAGGAAATTGCATCAGATTCTGCTACTCCTACCATGGAAAGCAAACTCCACAGAACATAAGGCCTCATTCTACAAGGGCTACAGCCACTACCACAGCTTTCTTAAGAGGAGTGGCTACCAAGGACATTATAGAGGCTGCTACTTGGACCTCCGTGCATACATTTGCCAAGCATTATAACTTACCTTTATACTCTAGATCCCGAGCAGGGTTTGCCACTGCTGTTTTGCAAGGGATCCTAACTACACCATAATTTCTTCTCTTTTCCTCCTCCCCTAGTTTAGCTATGGTATTCTACCCATTTGTAAAGACTGCAGATGCATCCTTGAAGGACATAGTACAGTTTTGTACCTACCATAAATGTAGATGTCCGAGAGGAATGCATCTGCAGTCAGGATTACCCACCCTCCTTCCCCTCTGAGGTACTCCTAGGGTATTTGCCAATCTACAGCTAGCTTGGGGGGGATCTATTATGGTGTATTTGTTTGTATATATGTACATACATGTTATTTTATGTGTTTGCTCTCTACTATTTGGAAACTTTGGCATTTATCCAAATTTAGCCATCCAAGAGGGCACCTGGCATCTGGGGCAAGAAACACTGAGGAAAATGGCGTCGGCTGATGCCTTTATACCCGAATAACTGCCGCAATGACGTCGGGTGAAGTGCGACACCAGCCGAAGCCAGACCCAGACTTTGGAATCCGGCCGACCGAAGGGCTGCCTGACGACAGGACAACCCATTTGTAAAGACTGCAGATGCATTCCTCTCGGACATCTACATTTATGGTAGGTACAAAACTGTACTTTTCCTCTTATACCTCATCTTCTGAGGAACCTCCTCACAGAGACAATCTGGGGAGGTATCACAACAGGACAACCCTGGTATGGGAGACCCTCGTAGCTTTGACTCCTGCTGTCCAGGTGTTAAGATTGGCTGGGACTCTGGATGACGGAAAGGACTGGGGAGCTGCTCTGAAAGGGAAGGAGGTGACTCTGCCCACAGAGGACAAGGCCCTCTCCATGACCTGGAAAGCTGGTCCCCCCAAAGAGGAAGGAAGACAGACACAGAGAAGGACTGTCTTGGCACTGTGGTTCCACCCTGCCCTGTAGAAACCTCCCCAAGGCCAAAGCCAGTGTCAAGCTAACATGTGCTGAGGCCCCAAGGGGCAGAGATGGCTCTGAAAAAACTGGACTGGAATCCTGCCCCCCAGAAACAACAGCATACTTACAACCCAAGAGGTCTCCAGAATCCCAAGGTGCCAAAGAACCCAGGGGCAAATTGGTATCAGAGATAGAAATCTCACTGGCACTGAAACAGTCAGCACAGGGAAGGTTGTAGCTGAACATCTAAAGCCTCATTGGAGGTCAGAGGTGGAGCAGAAGTAGGGGTTGAGGAAGAAAGTGTTCTGGCACCTGAAGGAGCTGAAACCAGGCACATGCCTAGAATCCCTCTTGCCAGGAGGAGCTGATCCACTAATCTCAACACATCCAGCTCTCTCAGATTGGTGGAGCAAACAGACTGGGTTGAGGGACATTTTTTCTTTCCAGAAATGGACTAGGTAGTCTGTTTGAGAAAGGGTCTACTGATGGTGAATATCTGGTCTTAGGCCGGTCTAAAAATGAGCATTTAGTTGATGTCAAAACCAATGGAGCTGAAACAGAAGACGGCACTGAAATAACAGATCCTGTTTCTAATGCCTGTGCCAATAACGTCAACACTGGAAGAGAAGAAACTATGTGTGCTGAAGTCAGTACCGAAGTATCCTTTTAGGCCCCAATCAGTTCTGCAGAGCTGCAGGTAACCGAGGACTTATGTATCTTAGCTGTTGGTGCCAGTGGAGAAGTCAGCACCGGATGACTCTGCTTTTCTGATTTTTCTGTCCTTGAAAAAGAGGAAGATGATGAAGGGGAAGTCACATCTCTCTTGCTTTTCTTTTCAGATCCCGAGATGGCTTCCTTCAAGGCAGATTTTAACATGTCTTTTAAAATCAATTTATTCTTCCTCTCTACCAAGTTCTGGTGACTAAAGCTGTGACAAATGGAGCATTCCTCCTGTAAATGCACCGGACCCAGGCAATAGACACATAGAGAATGCCCATCAGGGGTGGGCATTTTTCTTTCACACTTTTGGTAATTCTTAAAACCTGAACTGCCTTTACCTTTATCAGCCACGACAAGTAGAAAACGGCATATACAACCAACAGTCAACACTCATAGTACCACACTATACTAACAGGGATAGGAAGGATATAATGTAAAGTATCAATACAAACCTATTTTATATAGATGTATTTGAGTAAAGGAAGAGGGTAGGCTATAGTGAAGAAACAGTAGGAAAAAAGTGAAGCATTATACTCACAGAAATAGATATGCAGGAAAAAATACAGACATTGTTAACCAAAAACTCAACATTTCTAGGTGACATGTGTGTCACAGGAAGTGGTAAACGAGATCTGGGGTAACATAGAGAGAGCAACATCATAGGTAGTATCTGGCTCGAGATTTGTTTGGTGTTCATGAGCTGTAGTAATGGCTAAGTCGGTTCCGAAGTTCCAAACTGAAACCAAGTGTCCAGGATAAAATGAAGACTGACAGCATCAGATTACAAGTTTCCTTTTCTCTTCTTCTCTGCAAAATTATTTACAGCACTCATAATGTCAGAAAAAATGTCATTTGGGGTTCAAAATATGTGTGCACAATTTGCCTTTATCAGATAAAATTCTAATTCTCGAACTATTACTGACCGTAAAAATAAACTCATTCTGAAAGGGTTGCTTTCAACACCCTTTACTGAGGACATTTCTGGACCTCCACTCCCCCCAAATCAAAAACTAAGGAGTCTGTTTTAAAATATCCCAAACTGTCAGGGTTTTCAACTCCTTCTTTTTTGAAGCCTCCTAAGAAAAAGCAGAATTTAGATCCAAAGACTTCCACAACAATTTAAGTGCGAGATCCCACAGCCCCTTCTTTAAGGGTGGCTTCGGTGGTGCAGCGGTTAGCATTGCCACCTCACAGCTTTTAGGTTTTCTGGTTTGATTCTTGGCTGGGGTGCCTTCTGTGTGGAGTCTGCATGTCCTCCCTGTGGTCATGTGGGTTTCCTCTGGGTGCTCCGGTTTCCTACCACATCCCAAAGACATGCAGTAGGTGGATTGGACACTCTAAATTGGCCCTAGGTGTGAGTGTGTGCATGTGGGTGCCTTCTGTGGAAGGTCGGGCACCAGGCTGGCAACTCGACACTGTAAAACTCCACTGCCAGTCATGTGTGGACAGATGATCCGCTGTGGTGACCCCTGACCGGGAAAATCCAAAAAAAGAAGAAGAATCCCACAGCCTCTTCTTCAGCTCTGAGTACCTTGGGATGTGCATCTTTACCTAGGATTACATACTCCCCCACTGCTGATTCAGTACCGTCTACAGTTCAATCTCCATTTCTGAATTTCTGGCAATCAGAATCCCTTCCTTGGCATCCTCTCAGTCTTCCAGAAATCTAGGTGAAGCTGATGTGGACAGGATGATGATGAGATTTCTCACCATGCAGATTCATATGGGAGTTATCCTGGATCCCACCACCATGGTTAAGGCAGTCCAGCCTTATATCACTCCACCAATAACAACTCCTTCTCTGATCCAACCCATCCTTTCACAGCCCAAGGATCCCAGTCTTCTGGGTCCATCTGGTTGGGATCTGAGGATGGCTTTATCTGTGGATCCAAAGATATCTCTGCCTGCACCAGCTCAAACAAAGGTGGTAGTGTGGCCGAGTGGTCTAAGGCACTGTATTAAGTCTACAGTCTCTCTGGAGAAGTGGGTTCACATCCCACCACTGGCAAGATAAGGTTGTGAGATGTCTTTGGAGCCAGATGACTCTTGGAGCGGAAACACTCCTGCTGGATCTGAGGTGTTGGAGTTGACTCTGAAGTTTTCAAAGCCTTCTCTACCTCTCGGAGCTTTGTCACTGGACAGCTAGGCTCCCACTTCTGCCTCAGGTAGGCCAGAGGTCTGGCTTCTTGGCTCTGTTGTTTTCCTTTCCACTGGTGAAGAGGGTTTTCTCTGCTCTAGCAGAGCAGTGGGATCCTAACCCCCTCAGATATTTGTTCTGGATCCCATATGTCCCTGCACCTTGAGTGACATTATTCTACATTACAGGGACAGCCAGCCCAAACTCTCCAGATCACCCAGCAGGGTTTCACTGTCTCTTCTGATACTTCTCTGGAGCATCCCTTTGAGGAAGACCCTAAGAAGAAGTGCAAAAGTAGGCACTTGGGCTTCCTTTAGCAGTCAGTCACCAAAGATTCTGATTTCAATGACAGGGAAGAGTTCCCACCATCAGCTCCTCAACACATTTCATTTGGAGACATTCTTGAAATCCTTGACCAGAATGGTAGTTGGTACTGTGCTAATCCTTCCCAACAGGAGTCAGTATTCATGGAGGACTTTGGAGCTGGCCCGCCTACCTCCTAGATTAGTCACCCGACGATGAGATGATTGACTTGACCTGTAGGCAGGTGTGGCAGGAACCTGACTCATTTGAGCAAATTCCTAAGAGACCAGATCAGATTCTGCCTCCACTGCTAGGTAGGGAATTCTGTAATAAAGACTTGCCTGTACATGTTATGCTTATGGTGGCAGCCACCAAGGAGGAACTTGTTGAGCAGATTTCCTCTGTCCATCACCCCTAACTGAAGTCCAGGCCACTGGATAGATTTGGGATGCATGTGTATGGTTCAGCAAGCTTTGCACTTTGGTTGCTGAAGTATTTGCGACACTTTACAGGACTACAAATGCACTTGATGATGGAATTTTAAAATCCCTTGCCTGGACCACTACTGCTGAGGCTCAACTTTCTGTGGCTTCACAGTTGGCTACTCTTCACTCTGGTTCTAATTTGTGTATGGGGCTTCTGTCGCATACAGCTGAAGGTGCTTCAAAGGCAGTGGGTTCACTCATTTGTATCAGGAGGCATGCTTGGATGTGCTTGTGTGATTTTGTGGATCCCTTCAAGTCTTCCTTCATTGACGCTGTGATGCCCCTCTTCTGGGCCAGAGACCAAGGAGTCTCAATGCTCTCTACTGACACTAGTGTGGGGATGTGCACTTTGGGAAAGATAGATACACACAGTATTTACAGATGCAGACCTCTCTGCATCAAGCACAATTTCCCTTAAGAGGCAACAGGGTACACAGTCAGCCCAGGGTCTGGAACTCTTATTATCTATCTCCCTCCAACACCCCAATAAGGCTCCCCACTAGCACAGAAACAAGGTCAAGTCCTCAGCTGAGTGACCAAGCCAAGTCCTCCAGCACCCTCCCTGTGAAACTAGTGGTCTGTGCCCCTGATCCAAGTAGCTGACACACAGACTTTGAGATTTGTTTTTTCACACACACATACACACCAGGGAAAGGCTGGCACAGATCACTATCAGTGCTCTCTTGGTACCCAGACCATAAGGTAGTTAAATCCGCTGCCACCAGTCAGCTCTTAATCAGCTACTGTAAGGGCCTTACAAAGGGTACAAATTAATACTGTGCAAAATATTACTAATACAAATACAGGTAGTTAGACAAAAACAGCCAAGGCTTTCACAGATGGCCCACATGGTGACACTAATCAAGTAAGTACAGGTACTCTCAAAAATTAAATACTTTTCTAGAAGAACAGCCACAATAAAAGGTTTAAATATATTTAATAATAATAATAATAAAGATACATAAAAATTACAAAAAATATATCCACAATAGACAGTACAGAGATCTCTTCACAGGGAATATTAAAATAATAAAAGAAAAACACTAATCTGAACTAACAACTTGCTGTATTCTTAGCATTTCTGAAGAGAAACTGTTCCCTGATTGTACTAAGTAGAGCAAGACAGATCCTGGGTGTCGGCTCCACAAGCAGAAAAAGGACAAAGAGAATAATATCAGAGATCAGATCGCTGAATATTTAGACATTCCCCGCATCTGGTCACCTGACCTCGGATTCTCTCAAATATTTCTCTCTGAAATGCAGCGCAGGACGAAGTTCTGCTGCTCTGATGCAGTTGCTGGAAAGTCAGTACACATTCACAGAGCAAAAGGCTAGACATACCATCTCCATTTCTTCTCAGAACAAAGGGATAATATTTTAATTACTTAATGGCTCACTGGCATTTCCTTGGTATGTCTCAAACCCATAAAAACAAGAAAATTAGCTGTTTAACTAATTTTTTTCCAGAGACCTCTATTAACATACATGCATGCAGTCTGACATGTATTTTCCTACTTTGTCCAGCAGGACCCACTGTAGATACAGTATCTTAACACAAACAATTTTACAAATACATTTGAGGTAAAAGCACCTATGAAAGTCAGTTTGTTATTCAAGTGACATACAGTTCTAATACATTTTCTGTAAAACAACTTCAGAGACTTTTTCTTTATACAAATGGCATATCATTATTTATACAAATGACATATTATTCTTTATACAAATGACATATTATTCTTTATACAAATGACATATAGTTCTTTATACAAATGACATATAGTTCTTTATACAAATGACATATAATTATTTATACAAATGACATAGAGTTCTTTATACAAATGACATATAGTTTTTAATCAAACTTCAGCTGGTTACACTGGCAGAAGTTATACTTTGCAGATGTTCTTCGTCTTCCATTGCTGCAGTCCTTACTATTGGGTATAGTCCGCATCCAGTCGGCCCGAATACCAGAGTATAAGGCTGACGTCGGTCAGGGCGCATTAGACTGACGTCAATGCGTCAGGGTACTAATCGCATGACCGTCATATCCTCAGTCTTTTTGCCGCTGTCCGATGCAGAAGCAATTTTGCGAGTGCAGGTTGGCGTTCTGAAATATTTCAAACCGGAGTTTCAGACCGAATCAGAGTTGGCTAAGTACCCGTTGGGGAACATTTTGTTTTTCTTGCCTCAGTATTTAACGGATGTCAGAAAAGTGAATAACTGTATTTCTTGTGGGAAACAAATACCTCATAGGGATTACCATACATTGTGTATACCTTGTTTAGGGCCTGAGCACGCGTTGTTGGTTGCCGCTCTTGTGCTAGGTTTAACAAGCACTATTAAGAGGAGGTTAGACTGTGCCAGATTAGTGTTTGGGAAGCGTTAATTATAAAATGCCCGGATGCTCCGGCGCGCTTCGTCAAGAAGCGCAGGGACAAAACAGCGCCTAGGGTTGATGAACCGGCAGTCCCAGGCGTCGGTTCTTTAGATGGCTCAGTGGAGCCAGAGGTTTTGCCAGGAGTTTCTATAGAGTCTCAGGCAGACACTTTGCTGTTACAGGATGTACCCTCTCAGGAGGCAGGCCAGGCTGAGGGGGCTTCTCAGGTAACTATTCTTCCCTCTCTTCCCAAAGTAGTTAGAGCCTCTCCTTCTGTTGCCAAAACTTCTTTTAGAGGTAGGCCAACTTCAGCTTCAGTAGGGGCTTCTCCTAGCCTTACGGGTTCTGTACCTAAGAAACATATGCATAAAATGGCAGAAGATTTGATTACTATGATTAGAGGTTCTATGGGCCCTCCTGATAAAAGGCCTAGAGTGGAACCAGAGTTTGACAGTTTTGAACAGGGTTCAGGGGCTTCTGAATCTTCTGGAAGATTTGCAGGAGTATCCTCATTATTCTGATTCTGATGTGGATGATGCCACTCCTTGGCTTCTCCTCCTGAGGATTTTTCATTTTCAGAGACTCTGCATTCCATGAGGGAGCACTTTAAATGGGAAGGCCAGGATTACTCTGATTCAGGAAGAGGCTTAGGGAATTCTTGTTTTACCCCAGCATAGGCCCTTAGCTATACGCCTGTGTTGAATGTGGTGGAAGATGTTTTGCAGAGGCTTCCTGAACCCTGATTCTTTGCCTCCTGCTCCTGTTAAACCTGATAGGTACTATAGGGTGCCCGAAGCTCATAAATATTTGTTTAAGAGTCCTAGGCGGACCCAGAAACTGTTTCTCAGGGGCCTAAAGGTGTTAAGGCCTCTGTGGTTAAGAATCCTGTTCCCACTGACAAAGAGGCAAGGGCATTAGATAGGTGGGGTAAGAAAGTGTATACTTCTTCCACTCTAGCCATGAGGCGTTAAATTGTCAGTTTCACATGCTGAAATATCAAAATTATCTCCTTTCACAATTGAAATCTAAGGTGGATGCTTTGGCGGAAGGTATTGATTGTAAAGACTTGCTGGATTTAGTTTATGTGTCTGAACAAGTGGGCAAGCATTCTTTGCAATGTGGTTTTGATGCTGTGCAGGCCTCCTCGAGGGTGGCTGCCACTAGTTCTGTTCTTCAGGCATGCCTGGTTGAGGATCAAAATTTGGCTGAGCATGTTAAGACAAGGCTTTTGGATGCTCCTTTACAGTCTGATGTGTTGTTTGGTTCACCTGTGGAAGCAGTTTTGAAGAAAATGGAGGACAAAGCTAAGTCTATGCAAACTGTTAAAGATTTTTGCAGGTACAGCCACCGAAGTTTAGTAGAAATTGGCCTGCTAAGGGGTGGACATATCCTGCTTATGATTCCCAGTCTAGGGGTAGGTCTAGACGTGGTAGGGGCAGGGCTCAAGGTTCTTTTAGGCCTAGAACAGGAGTTCACCTGCTCAGACTTCTGGTGAGGGCAGGGGTCAGTCCTTTCGTAAACAGACCCAATGACCTGCCTTTTCAGCTGCCAGTAGATTCTCGTCTGGCAGCTCCTTTGAAGGACGCCTGTCTCTTTTCAAAGGAATTTGGGATTTAATTACTCAAGACAGATGGGTGTTGGACATCATTCTACCAGTCCCTGTGTCAAGGGGCCTAGGATTTTATTCTCGCATGTTCCTAGTACCAGAGAAGGGGAACACGTGGAGACTGCTTTTGATTTATCTCTCCTCAACACTTATCTGGACATTCCCAAGTTCGAGATGTTGGCGTTACAACAGCTTTTACCCTGCTGGGCAAAGATCACTGGATGGTAACTTTAGATCTCAAGGAAGCTTACCTTCATGTGCATATCAGGCTAAGTTACAGGAAGTATCTGCAGTTTCAAGCTGGAGATTCTCATTATCAGTTCTCTGCATTGCCCTTTGGCTTATCTACTGCCAGAGTATTCACAAAGGTTCTGGCTCCAGTGATAGCTTACTTCAGGCTACAAGGACTTCAAATCTATCCTTATTTAGACGACTGCCTGATTCTGGCTCAAGAAGCGGAAGACCTTCTACAGCATCTGGAATATCTTATAGCAGTGCTAAGATGCCTAGGGTATTCTGTGAGCGAAATAAAGTCCAGTCTAGTACCCTCTCAACACATGTGCTTTCTGGGTGTGAGACTGAATACAGCAGCCCAGATGGCCTTTTTAACCCCGGACAAACGAAGTAGTCTGTCACTTTACTTCCATCAACTATCTCATCAGTCCGTGCTGACTGCAGAGACAGTCCTTCCAGCATTAGGGTTCATGGCATCTTGTATTCTGGTGCTTCCCAATGCCAAACTGCATATGAGGAAGTTACAATGGTATCTCAAAATGTATGGACACAGCACTGCCAGGATTTAGACACTGTCATTCAAATAATACCTTGCCTTCAAAGAGTATTTTGTGGTGGGCTCAGGAATGTCACCTAAACAAGGGACTCTCTGTGACCCGGCCAGAGCGAGTCAGATTTTACCGACAGATGCCTCAGACATTGCTTGGGAGCTCATCTAAATGCAAAGTGGATACAAGACAAGTGGCCTGCCAGACTACAGCATCTACATATCAACATAAAGGAGATGTTAGCAGTCCAGTTCGCATTTCTGGCTTTCAAGGAGTTACTTCTTCCAGGGCAGGTGTTGATTCTAACAGACAACACAACTGTCATGTGGTACTTCAACAAACAAGGGGAACACATTCTTATCCTCTATGCAGGCATGCAATGATTTTATTGGAGACTGCGCTACGCTTGCACTTAACTCTTCAGGCAAGGTTTCTGCCAGGAGCACAGAACTCCTTCGCAGATGTGTTAAGCAGACAAATCATGGATCCCCACAAGTGGAAACTGGATCTTCATGTATTTCAGAAATTGACAGTGTCATGGGGAACTCCAGACATAGATCTGTTCGCTTCTCCACTAAACCACCAGCTGCCACAGTTTTGCACAAAGGGGTTTCATCACACAGCTTGGAAAGTGGATGCTCTGTCTTTCAGTTGGACAAACCTTCATCTGTATGCCTTTCCACCTCTGCCTCTTCTTTCAAAGGTACTGTTAAAGGTCAGACAGGACAGGCCAAGGATGATTTTGATAGCTCCAGATTGGCCTCGGCAACACTGGTACCCTCTACTACGGAGTCTGGTAAAGAAGCCTCCATGGCCTTAACCTTTGATTCCACATCTGTTATCCCAGCAGGACGGTCATCTGCTCAATGTCAAGCTTCACTCTCTTCCTCTGACAGCCTGGCATATTATGTGTTGAAACACAGCAGGTCTCAACTTCCTCAACAAGTTTTAAATGTGATTATGGAAGCTAGAAGACCTAGTACAAGGAAAGTGTACGCAGCAAAATGGAAGAGATTTTTATTTTGGAATAAAGCAAAGAATTTGGAGATTTCTGAGCCTAATTTGAGTATGGCTCTTCAATATCTTACTGAGTTACTGGACAAGGGTCTATCCTTCTCTTCCATCAAGATTCATGCTGCAGCAATCTCAGCTCACTATGATTGTGACCCACCATTGTTTTCGCATCCCTTGTTCAAGCAGTTTCTTAGAGGGCTAAGAATATAAGACCCCACGTAGAGCTCCTACTCCTGCTGGGTTTCCAATTTTGGTGTTGGAAATACTTACTCTACAACCTTTTGAGCCTCGGCTACTGCTGAATTGAAATATTTGTCATGGAAGACTGCTTTTTTGTTGGCTATTACTTCTGCAAGAAGGGTGTCTGAGTTGCAGGCCCTTATGGCAGTCGAGCCCTTTTGATTTTCCATAAGGATAGGGTATCATTACGTACTAATCCTTCCTTTATGCCTAAGGTGGTTTCTAGTGTGGCTTTAAACCAAACTATTCATTTGCCTACCTTTTATGCAGACCCCCAAAATAAAGGGGAGAAGATTTTGCATACTTTAGATGTACACAGGCAATTGCGTTATTACTTAAGCAGGACTAAGGATTTTAGGCAGTCTCAGCAGTTGTTTGTTTCTTTTGCTTTGAGTTCGCAGGGCAAGCCTGTGTCAAAACAAACTATTTCTAGGTGGATTGGCTTTTGCATTGCATTTTGTTATTCCCATCATGGCAAGGAGGTTCCAGCTGGGATTAGGCCTCATTCCACTAGGGCTACTGCCACTTCAACAGCATTTCTCACGGGGTGGCAACTAAGGATATTTTGGAAGCAGCTACTTGGAGTTCAGTGCATACTTTCTCTAAGCATTATCACCTTCCTATCTACTCTAAGTCTAGGGCTGGTTTTGCCACAGCTGTTTTGCAAGGCATGTTGTCAGCTCCTGCTTCTTTATGATTTGCCAGCCTCCCTTACCTCTGCTTTGGGATTCTACCCAATAGTAAGGACTGCAGCAATGGAAGAAGAACATAGTACAGTTTTGTACCTACCATAAATGTAGATGTTCGAGGATTCCATTGCTGCAGTCAATACCCCTCCTTCCCCTCTGTGTTTAGGGGTGGTTGTGTAGGTGATTTACCTGCTTATATTTTTGTATATATTGTTGATGTTTTGGTGCAGGTATTTTGGGCCTTGTCTTTTAGGGTCTTCTGACATCTGGGGCAAGAAAAGACTGAGGATATGGCGCGGTCATGCGCATTAGTACCCTGACGTACTGGCGTCAGTCTAATGCCCTGACCGACGTCAATACTCTGGTATTGGGCCGACTGGATGCGGACTATACCCAATAGTAAGGACTGCAGCAATGGAATCCTCGAACATCTACATTTATGGTAGGTACAAAACTGTACTTTCTTCACAAATGTACCTTTTCATGGCAGTTTGTTGTTTTGCCCAAAAATGAAGGCCACACTCTCCAAGTGTGAGAAAGATGGAAACACCGTTTGTGCAGTGGATGTACCTTTTTCAAACCATCAAAGATCATTTTCTAGGAATCAACAAGTTGATCGAAAGATGTAGTTCAGGAAGTCGCATGATGCTTTCCAAGAGTCACTTACAGATAGTTACCCCAGGAGCAGAGGGGGGAACTCAAATGGGCGATGATTCCCATATATCAGTGGATGACCACAGAATCAAGACTCCAGAAATTTTTCCTATGATAGACCTTATAAGCGCTTTTGAAAGGAGGCATGATTATTACCCTCTGGAGGCAATTGGGGGTTGAATATACTTGCACCACAGAGCCTGGCTAGAGATAACACAACAGACATGGATGCAGAGTAAAATTTCCAGAGATTATATAATTCCCTTTGCCCTACCTCCTGCACCTGTATGCAAAATTCTTGATGTTCTACCCAGTCAGAGGAAAGCAGTAGCACTAGAAATACAAAAGCTGCTAGAAAAAAGAGCCATTCCAGAGGTCCCACCTGGCCACAATGAATCTGGAACTTACTCAAGATTCTTTTCAGTGCCAAAGAAAATCAGGTACTGGAGACCAATTTTGGAATTTAGTGACTTGAAAAAACTCAGTTCTATACACAACATTTCTGATGGTCATAGTTCAGTCCATTCTGGCCTTTTTGGGCAAGAATGATTGGATATGCTCAATAGACCTTCAGGATGCATACTATCACATAAGAATGAACAGACAATCCAGAAGGTATTTACGATTTCAGCTGGGAGCCAGTCATTATCACTACAGAGCACTGCCCTTTGGCCTCTCCATAGCCCCCAGGGTTTTTATCAAGTGCATGGTAGTGGTAGCAGATCACTTGAAACTGTAAGGATTCCAAGTGTTTCAATACTTAGACAACTGGCTCATTACCATCTTGACCAGGCAGGTACTAGTAACAGAATGAAATTATGTACTCCAGACCTGTTCTCATCTGGAGAAATCCTTACATTTCAATAAATCTTACGTTGCAACCAACTCACATAGGATTTATACTGGTGGTGTTTAGCATGATAGCAGTGACAGCTCCTCTTCCTCTATCAAGAGTACAAGCTATCAGATTCCAGGTCAGGAAAATAGTTCACAGTACCAAACTTTCACCTCGATTGTTTCTTCAAGTCTTGAGGTCAACGTCAGGTGCCATCATTTTTACTCACGTAGCAAGATTTCATATAAAAATTCTTCAATGGATGCTAGAAAGATAATTGTCAATTCTTTATCATTGCATGTCAGCACAAATAAGAATCACTCAGGCTTGCAAGAAATACCTTTGTTGGTGGATTCCATCACATTAGGTTCTACAAGTCCGTCCTTTCACTGTCCATCAACCCAAGGCCATAGTGATCACGGACGCAGCCCTGATGAGTTGAGAGTGTCACTTCCTGGAGAAGACAGTCCAAGGCACTTGGTCCCCTGAGGAGACCACTGTGCATATCATTGTCCTGGAAATGAGAGGAGTGTTCTTAGCATTGCAGGCCTTCCAAGACTCTCTCCATTCCAGGACAATTGCGATTGAAACAGGCAGTATGTCACCAGTTTGGTACATTAACAAACAAGGAAGAGCCATGTCTTAGCCTTGTGTGATAGGCTCTATGAGTGTGGCAAAGGGGATCTCATCCATCTGCTTTGTCATAGCAATGCACCTTCCAGGGGAGTCCAACATGACAGGAGACAAATTCAACAGGTCCATTCTACTACCTCATGAGTAGTGTGTCAACATTTTTGTGACAGAAATTATTTTGTGCTGATGGGGCCAGCCTTGCTTTGATTTTTTTGCTTCTCCCCTAAACAACAGGTGCAGCATCTTCTTTGCCCTGACCCCCCTCGGGGGGGAATTACCAACAGAACCTCTACTCCATGGTTGGGCCCTTGGTCTCCTGTTTGTTTATCCCTGACTCGCTTGATCCACAAATTTCTGCATAAAGATGCCAGGTTGAAAAGCAAAATGATCCTCATTGCACCTTATTGGCCTCGTAAGGTTTGGTTCCCCTTCCTTTGGCAACATCTACTTTAACCACCTTAGACTGCATCCAATTCCAGACCTCCTGTCTCACCCAACAGGCATGATTCACCCAGACGTTTCAAACCTAAAGCTAACAGTCTGCTTTTTTCAGTTCTGTTTATAGCCATACAACTGATGCTCTCTTCCCCTGGCCATCACATACTTTTATCTCCTCATAAAGCCTCTACAACAACACTTTACAGAAGTACATGAAAAAGATTTTTTTTTTTTGGGGGGGGGCACAGCAGAAACACTTGGACCCCTTCTCAGCTCATATACAGAGTGTTCCTGAATTTTTGGCAAACAGTTTTAATGAGAGGCCTATCTCTTCAGTTATTAGAGTTCAATTTGGACCAGTCTCTATTTTTCCAATTGGATTTGAGAATTCCTCCCTCCCTTCACCTAAGCTGTGAAAAACCTTTTTGAGAGCCATCTTCCTTCTCAGACCTCTATATAAAGACCCTTCTATAACTTGGGGTTTAAATTTTATACTGCAGACCTTCATGCATTCCCCTTTTGAGCCAGAATCTAAATGTGATCTTAATTTCCTGACCTGGAAACTATCTTTTGATATGACTAAGAGAATTTCAGAACTTCAGACTTTTTTCTTTTAACCTCCCTATTTGAATTTTCATAAGGCTAGATTTACACATCATACCAATGTTTCTTTCCTTCCTAAGGTGGTGTCAGATCTAACATTAACCAGTCCATTAATCTGCCAGTCTTCTTTCATAAATTTGAAAACAAGGGTGAACATATGTTATTCCAACATTAACCAGTCCATTAATCTGCCAATCTTCTTTCTTACATTTGAAAACAATTTTATATTTATTGGACATCCACAGATACATTTTTTCATGAAGGAAACATTTTAGAAAGACAGATCAATTATTTTGTACTTTGCAGAGTCTACAATGGGCAAACCAGTTGAAAAGGTAACTCTAGCCAGATGGCTTATGAACTGTACATCAGTTGTCTATAGCACATTGGGTCTCACCTTACCCAAACCTTTAACAGCCCATTCAACCAGGTCCATGGCAACCTCTTCAATGTTTGTATCAGGGCTTTCCACATATCATATATGTGGGTCTGCAGCCTGGGCTAATCATCATACCTTTATTACTGATTATAAACTTGATCTGGGCTCAGTGTGAAGCACAGACTTTGGCTCAAATGTGCTCAGGAATATCCATCCTTAGAGTCAACCCAGGAATTTATCTAGCTGGGGACTTCCTGAACAGTTGAAGACAGAATGAAAATTGACATCAGATAAATAAGTTAGGCACTTACTATATTGTTTCATCTGTATTGTACATTTTCATTCTTCCACAAATTCACATCTTGAATCCCCAACCTTGCTCACAAATGAATTATGGAAGATTGAGACATTATAAGGACACCACTGTCCTTCTTGTTGAGCTACAGAGATAGCTCATTCTGTTAGTATTTTTATAGTATCTTGCTTTATATTTTATAAGGTAGCAGACACGATCTGAGGGATGCTAGGGGTTGCTGCATCTGCATTATGGGTAAGGGAGGAGCTTGAGATTTTTCTGGTGGCCATGAGATACAGCAATGACCAAGTGAGATCTGAGGGTTGGATCAGAACCCAACAGTTGAGCAAGAATGAAAATGGGCAAAATGGATGGTAACTACATAACCTCTTTGTTTCCAAGTTTCCAAGTCAGACACCTTAGTTCACATTTTACAGCTGGTTTGAATGGTGTTTCAGTCTAGGCTTGTAACAATACATTCAAATTCCATGGTAAAGTAGGATCTGTAAAGAGGGATTTCAGTAAAAAGGTCCCTTTTATAACTGCTTTACAGAGTCATGATGAAGCTAAGGCAGAACTGTCAACTCTGATATGACAATTAGACATATCATAGATTTGTACTTTAACTGTTGATGAATTAGAACTTCATTAACAATAGAAGCCAAAATTTCAAGCACTATGGATACTGGTACACCAAAAGGATTGATGTTTCTTTGTTGTGCCCAAATAACAAATCTTTTCTTTTCACTTTTGTAAATCTTCCTAGTGGAAGCTTTGTGGGAAGACAAAAGAGTGGGGTAGACATGGGAGTGCAGCCTGGGCTGTGTAGCTATCAACAGAATTGGAGAAACCATGCAGGGAACTTTAGGGTCAAAATGTCCAGATGAATCTTGTCTGCTGCATCTCACAGAAGGTCTGGAATTGGGTCCAGGATTGATGGAGACCAAACTACAGGAGGCCAAAGGAAGGGGAACTGAATCTGATGAGGCCAATAAGGGCCAAAGAGAATTACTGTAGTCTTTAATCGAGATGCTTTCTGAAGAAATTGGGGAATCAGAGGGGTTGGGGTAAGCATAGAGGAGACCAGAGGGCCAATTGTGGAGGACAGCATCTCTCACTGACTCCTCTCATGGGAAGATCAGGTAAAAAAAAAACTGCTGCACTTTTGGAGAGTAAATACAAATAGGCCTCAGCATAGTTGGCCCCATTGATGGAATATCTTCTCTGCAATTTTCTTGTTCAGGCACCACTCTTGAGATAATTGGATGTCCAACTTTTCTGCTATCACATTGGATTTCTCCAGAATGTGCATTGCTATCAGACAGTGACTGGATGAGATCACTGATTGCCATACCCTTACAGCTTCTCAACATAAGGGTAAGATCTGGTTCCTCCCTGATTGATGATGTACCAGACTACCAACATATTGTCCATCTGAACTGAAATATGTCCCGAAGGGAGACAGTCTGGAAAGGCCTGTAATGCTAGGAGGACTTCTCTCATTTCTGCAACATTGCTCAGCATACTGGCCTCTCCTTAGGACCAGGTGCCTTGGACTGCCTTTCCCAAGAACTGCCCCACTACCAGACTGGGTTGTGTCTGTGTTCACTGTAGCCTTGGCCTGAGGAAGTATGAAAGGTCATCACTGTAAAATTTGTTCTGAGCAAATCCACCACCTGAGATATTTTATGTATGCCTGATTTATTCTCATCTGGGAGGACAAGGGCTGTTACAGAATGGATCACTGAGTCAACATGGTCCACTGAATAATTTTCGCATGAAATCCTGTGGGAGCAGACATTGACCCAAAAGGATGTAGAATCAGGGATGACAGCAAGAAACTTTGAATTATCTTTTGGACTATTTTAATCAAATTTTTTTGACCCTTGACAAAAGAAGGGAGACTGTCACTGATACAGTGTTGAACAGCTGAGCTGGTTCTAGGTGAGATTTGTAGATAGTGATTGTAATACCTACATGAGAGCACAATTGCAGCACATAATCTTTTGGTTTGATCACTACATGCTTGGTCAGAGTGGTCATGAGCCAGCCATCCAGGTAAAGAAATGGTAGAGCAGTATGCATGTTGTACTTCATCAGCCACCATGGCTAAACAATCATGTGTATATAAAGTAGGGAACAGGTGTATATTCTACTAGTGTGTAGTGTATCTGCCATGTGTGAAGTTGCATCTGAGAGTGTGACTGAAGTAACAGTGAATCAGCAAAGTATAAGAAATCCAAGTAAAGTATTCCAATGTACTGAATCAATGCATCCTGATGTGTGTATTTAATGAAAGACAATTGAATTCACAAGGAGCCTCTGCATCTCTTTAATGAATTATGACACGTGTGACTGAAACAGTCAGAATCCATGTTGTCTCAAGTGAGCCACTACTACTGCAATCCATTTGATAAACACCCTGGGGGCTGTGGCGAGGCCAAAGGGCAATGCTCTGAACTGCTAATGACTGACTCTCAACTGAAGCGTGACTATCTCCTGGATCGCCTATTTATTTCTATGAGACAGTATGTATCTGGAAGATCTATTGAGCACATCCAATCATCCTTGTGCAAGAAAGGCAAAATAGACTGAAACATGGCCATTCAGAACGTTGTATACTGCACTGATTACTTCAGTTTGCTGAGATCCAGAATTGGTCTCCAGTTCCCCGCTTTCTTTGGCACTAAAAAGAACATTGAGTAAGCTCAGGATTGTCTGTGTTCTGTGGGAACCCCCTGGATCACTCTTTTTTTCTTGCAGTTTTTCTATTTCTAGAGCTCCTACTTTCATCTGACTGGGTGGAACCTTAGGAAGTTTGTTTATTGTTAAGGGGGTATGGATAAGGGAATTACATAACTTCTAGAAATAATCTTCTGGATCCATGTATCTTCTGTAATGTCTAGCCACACTTTCTGGTGCAGGGATACATGACTTCCGAATGCCTCCATAGGTGGGCAATCAGGCCTCCTTTCAGGAGTGCTGATATGGTCTGTCAGAAAAGGAATCACTGGACCCCTGGTTTTGTGGGCCTCCTCTGATACATGGGTAGTATCTTCTGTTACAGCTCCTCCTCTGTCCCCAGGGGAACTATCTCAATATGTATCTTGGAATGGACCCTGGGACTTCTGAACCACACCTTTGGATCACCTTGTTGATTCCTACAGTTAAGTTCTTTGAGGAGTCACAAAACCTATGCCCATCTTAGGGCCAAGCAAGGAACTTCTGTCAGATGAAGCATTGACAAAGGAGGATTTGAAGGGCTCTGCAAAATAACACCGGCTCATCCAGGAATGTCTCCTAATGGAAATGCCTGAACCTGCTGCCCTACAAGTACCTTCACTTGCATGTGAAACAAGCCTCATGGGAATTAGTAATTGTCTGTAAGGTAGCCAGCTGTGATGCAACAAAAGTCTGTGCCTCAGCAGTTACTGCTCCTGAGAGGAATTTGGGGAGTTCTTTAATCAAATCCCTCTTAATTTGGTGAAGTGTGTCAAATAGCTCAGTGATCTAAGTCTGAAAGTCACTGAATTGTAAACACACTTCAGTAATCTCTCCATCACCCTAGACTCTTTTTTTAGGGGGATGAACAGATGAACTCTGCTATATGAGTTTCTTCTCTGTGGCCTTGGCTCCACCATAGCATGGTACTCCTCTGCTCCAAAATTATTTCCCCTTTGGTTTTGAGAAGATTCTATGTTGTCTCTTGGGGATCAGCACAATAAAATCAGGTTCCTTCCACACCACTTGACAGGTCAATTCTATGAGCTCATCAGTGGGTGGAGTCACCCAGAAAAGAGAAGGGTTATCAGTACACCCACCAAAATTTTCTACAAAAGAGAACTCATCAGATGGTGATCTTGGGGACCCTTCCCCTTCACTGTAATCAATATATTCTGTGTTTGACTGCTGAGGGGAGTCTAAGTGCCTCCTCTTGCACTTTCACTTCCTAGGGACTTCTTCAGTAAGTGGGGCCAGATGAGTATCAGAAGAAATAAGGATACCATGTTGGGCGGCCAGGAGACTTTGGACTGACTGTCCCTGTGCAGTACAATGATAAGGCTTGTGACACACTGACATCTGGGATGGCAGATCCAAGGGTGGTGGAGCTGACCTGAAGGGGTAGAAACAGGGAGAACTCCCATCTGTATCTGTGCCAAGAGACAGTTACTCATCATCCTATATACATCTGCCTCTGTAAGACTCCTGGAAGAAGGGGAAGAAGCTTAGGAGGGAGTTCAAGAATGCTGGTGGCTCTCTAAAGAGTGGGAAGATTACCCAGAGGGGACTGGGTCCTGACAGGATGCATAATGGGTCTAGGGGAGTTATTATGGCTCAGAGAGAAGCAGCTCCAATGAGGCAGGCCATCACAGACAGTTGGATCTGAGGTCTGAGATCTAAGCCTTTCAAAATCTTCTGGGTCGGTTCCTTGTTGGATCCACAGAAATAGCGCAAGTCTCAGACTGCTCATGGACTGATTTTTATTAGCTTTTTTTGTCCTGCCTTGGAGGACTGAGCTCCAGCCCATGATTCTGAAAAGGTTTCAGGGAGCAGTCCCTTCATAATTATTTCATTTTTCTAGTCTACTAAAGCCTTTGGATTCAGAGATTTACAAATCTCACAAAAAACCTTCAAATAAGCAGAGTCCAGACAATAGGTGCAAGACTCATGGGCATGACTCTTTATATTATTTGAAACTGGAAGGTTTTTATGGCATTATGGTAAACAGCAAGAAGAATAAGGCAGAAAAGTTTTCTTTTTCACTTGTTCTTCTACATTAGTAAGGCAAGGAAAGAAAAAAACTACTAACAATGGTAGTTTGTAATACTAAAATGGTAGGCAAAGATAGAAACAAAAATACCAATGGCGGTATTAAACTATATGTGGAAAAAAAAGTCTAAGGATAAGTGAGGATAGCTTGTAACTATCATGATATATAACAATGAAAAAAGGAATAGGTATAGTCAAAAACTCTTTTAACTTACTAACTGCTCGACAGTTGACAGTGACCACATCCATATGTGAAGGCTGCAAATCAGATCTGAGATGCAGAGGGGCCTACAGCATCATGGGTAAGGGAGGAACTCAAGAGTTTGCTATAGCCACAAGTTGTAATAAGCAGTTGAGTTAGACCCAAGGATTGGATCCAAACACACGTCATGGAACACCAGAAAATTGACAATATCAGATGAATAATTTTTATCTGCTGTATGAAAATCTGATATGGCTGCCATCTGTAGTTTAATGTTTGAAAAAAGCAGCCAGAAAAACAAGAACATGAGAGACAGGGGCAGTAAAAGGTTCAACACTGTTTAATGCCCAAAGGGAAATCTTTTCCATTTGCTCATCAATCTTTTTGGTGGAGTCTTTTTGCAAAGAAATTAAAGTGGCACATACTGGGGTGGGAAGCTTGGGCTGTCTGGTTATTATTGGAAATGAAAAAAACATGTGGTAGTTTGAGGGCTAGGATATTGGGATGGCTCTTCCATGAGATGTGTGAAAGAAATTTTAGAGTTAGGTCCAGTATCCAGGGAGGATAACAAAGATGAGACCAAAGGAAGGGGAACCACAACTGGTGAGACCATAATGGAGCAAACATGAGGACAGAGCTCTTCAACCAAATTTTTTTAAACACGTTAATTAAATTATCACTTTTGGCACAGGCAAATTTACATTTAGATGAAAGTAACCAAACAGTATTAACAAGTTCACATATAAAAACATATCTCACATATATTGTTGTGTATCATACAGCATTACATAACTTTTTCATTTCCTGCCTTTTTTTTAAACAAGAAACATCTTTATTATCTTTATTACACCATCACTTACAACATAGGCAATCATACATTGTTATAAATGAAAACACACCACACCAACACAATCCTAGTTGCTGCCATTTTATATTACAAATCATACTGACTCAATCCCAGTTGCAAACATTATACATCATTAATCTAATCTACCCAATCATTTTCAGTCAAACATTACCTAGCTCATTTAACCCCTGCCTTCTTTTAAACCTCATTCATCTCCTGTATGTCTTATTCCCACAATTCCCATTTCTCCTAGTTTGCTCCTACCTTTTCTAAAGATCTCATTTCTAGTTGTTTTATGTCTGTTACTGTATTCACTACTTCTACTATAGTTGTTTTAAATTTTGATTTCCATTTCTTAGTAATTGCTTTTTTGGCAGCCACCATAAGTAGACACACCAAGTCCTTCTCATGTCTACGCAATTCCAATTCTGTATCATACCTCAGAAAAGTTATCTCCCTTATCAGACCAGTCTGTCCACCCATGATCTCTGATAGTGCGGGATCCCGCAGGGTAATTCCTAAAAGTCCACCAGCTCACCTCACTCCCAAGAAATATGTTCCCAGTAACCTCTTGCTTCCCCATCACACCTTCAATACTTGTTTATTTCAGTGTAACATTCTCTGGAATGTACTTGGGGTATAAAAATTACCCATGTAAACATTTCCAAGCAGAAATCCTGAATCTTCTATATTTTGTGGCATATTTGGGAGACATACATGCATCCACCCATGGTTTCTTTATGAATTACTTATTCAATCTCTCCTCCTAATCCCTTCTAACCTCATCTGATTGATTCTTATAGTTATCATGCAATATTCTATATGTTCTACTAATTATTCCTTTTTTTACTGGTAGCTCCTGTTGTACATTGTACTAAAAATCTACCACTGCTGGTCTGCCCTTAAAGACACCCCACAGTTCTTTCTCTTTGCCACACTCTGATATCAATCCTTCATAGGGAAGGCAATCTGTAAAGTCTAAGCAAATTCTTGGCATCTTCCCATTCTATCATCTTCCCCTCTCTAGTTCTTTGATACCAATACTATGGTTCTTTTGCCAGTTTTCTCCAATAAATTCAAGCCCCTTCTTGCCTATGTCCCTAATTGCAGTCATCCCTCTCAGCAGAATCTCCTTGTTCAGGTACTTCCTGATACTTTATACATATAATATTCTGTATGACTATTGTTATTCTTCTCGAGGGCTTGCATCCATAATCTGTCTCTGCTTGTTTCTTCACCTTCACCCCTGTTTACTCATCATCCCTTTCTACTTTGAGTTATAGTTTTCTGCTTGTGCTATGTATAAAAGCCTCAGCTGTGCAGCTCTGAAATACCCCTTCAAATTGGGTAATCCCAGTCTGCAGTGTTTCAATGGAAGAATCAGCTTATCCCATTTGATTCTTGCCATCTTTCCCTCCCAGATAAAGTCCTTCAACTCTTTATTATTGCTATCCATGATTCTCCTCTGGTTGATACAAATTTGGGCAATCTAGATAAAAGATTAAAGGGACTAAAAACATTTCTACTTTTTATATCTTACTATCCATATACCTATAACAAAGCTTCCATTTTCTCAATTTTTCAATTATCTTTTGCTTTCTTTCTTCCCACATATTCTCAGCTGTCAAACCAGAACACTTTCTAATCCATACTCCTAAATATTTAATCTTATCATGTCCCCCTAAATATGGATATTGTCAAACCAATTCATATCTGGGTACATAAATTACCATTACTGCCTTTTCTGTTTTTAGTTTCATTGATTTGGTATCCAGAAAAGATATGAGAATGTCACAAAATGTTCCACAACACTGTAATGTCTGTTTCTAGCTTTGTCATGTATAAAATATCATCTTCAAATAGAGTTATCTTTTATGGACTAACATGCCAACTACATCCTTGAAGTACTGAGGCCCTTATTTTCTTTGCCAATGGTTCTAAATACAATGCAAACAACAAAGGGGAAAGCAGATATCCCTGTCCGGTTCCTCTGCTCAAACATAAATTATCACAGACAACCCCACCTACTTTACTTTTTGCCTCCCATCTCTTTATTTATTCTCCAACTCAACCATATATTTTTTTCAGGAAATGCAACTGCTTCGATTGCCCTGCTCAAAAACTGTAAACTTACTCTCCCAAATGCTTTCTCTAAATCAAGATCCATCAACAACAATGAAATTCTGCTTCCCTCTGGATCAACAGTGTTCTGTTATTGTTCTCAAATGTTAGTCTCCCCTCCACAAAACCACACTGATTACTATCTGTCATGTTTGGCATTACTTTTGATCTACTTTTAGCCATTATAGACATGGACACTTTATACTCATGGTTTAGTGTTGAAATGGGCCTGCATGAAGCTGTATCTCATGGACCTTTATCTTCTTTAGCTATTACAGCTACTGCTGCTTTTTTACATGATGTTGGTACTTCTCCTCCTCTTAAAATACTGTTAAACAAAACCTTCCAGGTGTCATCAGTTTTTTCCCTCCTATCTTCCATACTTCTACAGGAATAACATGTATCCCTGTAGGGTCTCTTGTAGACTGGTTATATACCACAACAGTTATCTCATCTCCTCCTATCCTAACCATTAGTAATTGAGCCTCATCTACCTCTAACTTTGGCATATTTACATTTTCTATAAACATTTCCATTTGTATATTTTCTTCTTTTCCATATCTATCTGCTTTATGCAGACTTTACAGAATTTCTAAAATATTTCTAATACTTCTACATGATTTCTTGTTACCTTCCTTGTTATAGACTCCCGAAGCTTGGCGAAAGCCCTTTCTCATTTCTGTAAGGTTGAGTCATTGTTCTGAAAGTTGTTGTGCTCCACTTTTATTATCCAAAAACAGTTGCTTAACATCAATATTTATACATTAATGTATATTACCACACAATCCATTAATTTCTGTTTAGCATTCTGCAGTTGATCCTCTTCTTGTTCTGTGAGAGTATCCCTATTTATCAATACTCTAGCATTTATCAGTACGTTCAAATATTTCTTGTTACTTCTTAACCATAGCTCCCTTTCATTTCCACTCTATTTTTAAACTCCAGCTTAAGTTTAAACTACTCCATAACTATACTTTCAGAAGTAATTTCTGTCCTCTCAAATAGTTACTGAATAATCTGCACTACCCATTCATTACATCCCTTTGTTTTCAGCAGATAGGTGGGAAACCACCAGCGTCTCATTTTTATTTCATAACACTGTGTTTTTATTTTAGTTATTATTGGCACATGGTCTCAAATAGTTATTGGGTGTATATGAATACCTTCAATTAAATGTACATGTTCCTATGAAATGTAAAATCTGTGTAGTCTATCCCAGTATGTATACCTTTATGAATAATATGTAAATTCCATACAAACTCCTGCTAATGAACTCACATCTTCCATGCCAAATATTTTCATAAATGTTTTCAAAAATCTACCCTCCTTTGTTATACTTTCCCTTCTGGGCCCCACAAACACATCTTCATTGCTGCAAATCAAATTCCAGTCCTTACATATAAGTAATATTCCTTGCTGAAAACTGATCCTTTCTCCCAGAGTTTCATTAATCTCCATTACAGCAGTTTTTGGTGAATATAAATACATCTCACTGTAATCCATCTCCCTTGTCAGTAGCCCTTAGCACTACAAATCATCCATTTCTGTCCTTGTTTTTATCTTCTTCCAGAGGAGCTGCTGTTGCAATTAATAGAAGTACTCCTGTTTTTCTTTAGCTCACATATTCCCCTTAATAACCACCCGGAGAACCTTTGTTTTATCAAATTCACATGCTCAGTTCTTTCCAAGTGTGTCTCCTGTAATATAAGTTTTTTTCACTCAAATTTTTTGATACACTTCATTATTCCTTTTTTTATTTATCTATGTACCATTCACATTTAAAGACAGTACAGAAAGCATCATTGCATTCAATAGTTATTAGTCCCGTGATGATATGATGTAATGCCATCTGTGCCATGGAGAATAGGGCAGTGCATGTGTAAATATACTAACATAGCCCGCTGGAATTTTGTAAAAAATTTTATGTAATTTCACTATTCCTCTGATCTGCACAGTTGCTTGTATTAAAAATGTAGTTGTGGAGTTGCTTATTTTGAAACTATTTTGATGGTGGGTCTTGCTGGACACAGAACACATGTCCTTGTATGTCAGACATTATTATTATAACTGATTAAATGCATACATTTTAACAGAGAATTCTAGAAGGGAAGAATGGTAGTTCTTGAAATTGTTCTATAGCTTTCAGATGCTGTAACAGATGTGATGTCATTTCAAAACCAGCACTGAAATGACTGAACTCTTTCTGTTTTGTTTTGATTTTTTGGAACATGACAAGTAAAGATCTTTGACAGTTAGTCAGGTAAAATATCATCTTGCCTTTTGGAAGAAAGCATCCCAGCACTTCATTTTGCCTTGCTAAATTATTTCAGTTAAATAGAGGACACTTCTTTAGACAGGAAAATATAGTGAGATTAGTTAAGTATTGTTTTCCTGTATCTATATAAATCTATCCGTGTTATTTCTTATAGTACCTGTGATTAAAACTCTGTCCTTTCCTGTAACTAGATATTCAGTATTCTGATGTTTTCTATTTTATTAGCTATTATTACATTTTTCTATGGCTTTCATTGTTGCTGGTCTTTTAAAGAATTCAAATCTTGAGAGTGCTTATGCTTATTTTAGTGACACTGTGACCACCATGCAAAGCTTTTTGCTTTGGTCACACTATACCATTTGTATTACAATTACTTTTACTCAGTAATTGGATACCCTTGCAAAAGCTTTACAGTAGCTGACTGGTGTCAGCATGATTACCTTATAGTCTTGGCAGATCTAGTAAATCTCTGCCAGCCTTTCCCAAGACTGTGTGTGCATGACAATAAAAAAAAAAAAAAAACTAGTGTGGGTGTGTCAGCTACTTACAACTGGGACACAGTGCTCCAAAGTGGTCAGTGTTGAGTCTTGTTTGGGGTCTGGAGAGAAACACAGATCCCATTTCCTAGGTATAGATCATGTTCTGTATGCTATTACAAGAAATTCTGCTTGGTGCAAACAGCTGAATTTCAAAATAATGAGTAAATCTGTTCCTGTTTTTAGTGGCCGCCTCTCTCAGGTGTCAGTGGTGAGGTTTGAGGCTCCTTCAGTACTCGCCTAGGGTTGAGAGGCCATCACAAGTCCCACTATGTCTAGTTCCAGCTTTTGTGTTACATGCATACTCTGGTGGACAAGTGGAAATGTTATATACGATACATTGTCACTGGGATAAATAAAAATACAGACTCCAGATGTCACATAAAATGGAGACTTGATAATTACATAAAAACAGTCAAATGCTTTGCTACTCAACCATGGACTTCTTCACAACCATTTTACTTGCATCTAACACCTCTTTCTGTTTAAAAATCATGTAGTCATGTTATTGTTCAATTGATCCTACATTTGAAAGTTTTAAACAGACAATGTTACATTTAACCATATAACGTGCATTTTACCACAAGTTACAAGACAACAGATATCAACCAGCCTAAAACATCCTGTAAAGTATTATGCTATAAAACAAATGAATAAAAAAAATGTAGTAAATAGGTATTTCTAGCCAACGCTTATATATTGTGTGTTAATCACATTTAAAAAGTAAGTAGCAAACAATCATGCAATTTGTATACAATAAACATTTAATCATTCTGTAAGTTACATTCTCAAACTCCATTTTTAAAGTAGGGATCCAAATAAACCTTGCTATGTTTTGCTTAATTATCAGCTAATAATAGTTTCAGTATTGGTGTCAATGAGGTCTTCTCATTTATCCTGAGCTGCCAAATGAGCTCCCTTTTCTCTACATGTGTTTCCTAACTGCCCCCTGATGTTCTTAGGTATTGTTTCTAAAATACCAAACTTACACTTTGTAAATGTGGGTCACACGTATCTGTGTCCATAAAGGGCACTGCTTGTGTTGCTTTTGGCAGTTGTATGTAAATGTTCATAAATATGTTCATAGGTTCATACTAGGCTATCTGCCCTGGGGCATTTATAAGCCTAGCCCGATTGTGTTTGGCTTACGCCACCACTTGATTTGAGTATACTGTGCCCTTTTTAAAGTTTAGTTTACTGTGCCTCTGTCTAATAGTGACATGGAAGTAATCCCTGGGACAAACCTACGATCCCCCATCCACTCATCAAGATTCTTCTTGGAGAGTCAGTGAGGTGCTCTGCCTAACATGAATTGGAATTCTATTCTAGAATGAAGGGAGCCTCTGGGTTATGAATCTGTCCCTCCAGCATGTTCTATTTATTTCTGTGCTGAGGTTCAAGTCCCTCGAGCGCATGGCTCTAAGGGATTTAGATTTACTGAGGTGGAGCATGTCCATTAATTCTGGGTTGGACATAGCTTTATATGTCAGGCATAGATTGCCTCGAAGTAGGCGGTATGCAACTGAGTAGAGCTGGAGTTTTTTTAACCGAGCAGCATATGGCATCTGTTTGAGTCCCTTGATCCTCCTGGTGAGGTACTTTTGGGGTCTTTCTAATTGCTGCAGGTGTCGAATAAGGTACATCCCAAAGGGGGCATTGTATTCTATGATGGGCCTGATGAGGGATGAATAAAGGGGGCACGATTACCTCTCTTGATCTAGATGTGAATCCTTTCATGATGAGGTGGGCTATGTAGAAGGTCTTTCTGACCACTTTGGCAATGTGGTTGTCAAAGGAGAGATTGCTATCAACTTGGGTCCTCAGATCCCTAATTACTTTCTCTGTACATAATGGGTTACCACCTATGTGGTAATTTGTGGGCACATTGTTTTTGCCAAAGGGTAAGATTTTGCACTTGTTGGCATTTAGCTTTAGACCATGGCTCTGGCACCAGTTATCCGCCTCTGCAAGACCTTTTTGAAGGATGTTTGTGTCAGCTGGAGAGTCGATTATGGCGCTCAGTTTGCAGTCATCTGCGAACTTGGTGAGCCATAGTCCTCCCACGTTGGCCTGTACCTCAGAAAAGTAAATACCGAACAAGAGAGGTCCCAGGACAGAACCTTGTGGGACGCCACTTGTGACCGGTTTTGAGTCTGACATGGCTCCAGCAACTCTGACTCTGTGGGTTCTGTCTTTGAGCCAGTTTGCGACCCATCTTGTGACATAGGGGTTTATATTTAGGCTGGATAGCTTATCTATGATGCCTGAGTGGGGTATTGTGTCAAATGCCTTTGTGAGGTCCAGATAGGCTTTGTGGACTACCTTCCCTTCATCTATGGCCTTGGTGACTATTTTGAAGAAGTCGACCAGGTTCAAAAGGCAGGATCTGCCCTTGACGAAGCCAAATTGGGTAGGATCTAGTGTCTGTATGTCCCCAATGTCTTTGTTTATGAGTTCCATGATGATCCTCTCCATAGCCTTGCAGACTAGGCTAGTCAGGCTTATGGGGCGATAGTTTCCAGGGTCCGCAGAGGCACCACCTTTGTGGAGTGGGACCACTGTTGCTGCACGCCATTCTTTGGGCACATTTCCTGTAGTGAGGCTGAGATTGTACAGCAGTTTTACTTGAGGGATTAGTTCTTCTTGGAGTTCATGTAGGACGCAACCCGGGACGCCATCTGGTCCCATGGAAGCAGTGCTTTTGCTTTGGAGAGGGCCTTCACCTGAGCATCAGAGATGTTTGGGAGGCTGCACTCTGCTGGGATAGATACTTGCTCTTTGGGGAGGGGTGGAGAAGTTTGCACTGAACCGGTCTGCCAGGATATTGGCGATGTCTGTGGGTTCAGTGTATTTTTTGTCGTTTAGAATCAACTCAGAACAAGTCTGGGAGTTGCATCCCAGGTTCCTAACATAACTGAAAAAAGCCTTATGATTGTCTTTAGTGTCCTGTGCAATTTTTCTCTTGAAGCTGGCCTTGGAGGATTTTATGAGGGATCTCAATTTTTTGCTAGTACTGATCAGAGATGCCTTCCCTTTTAGGGATTTTGCTCTATCATGTAGTAGTTTCCTCCTTCTGTTGTACAGTTTATTTATGGCTGGGGTCCACCAGACTGGACGCCTGCCTTTGGATGATTGGGTCTTGATTTTGTTTGGGATAGCATGATCCACTCCCAAACAGATGTCCGTAGAATGCGTTTCCACTGGCCCTGGGGCCTTGAAGGATTCCACTTCAGTTTTGAGAAGTGTGAAGTTCACTTTTGAGAAGTTTTTCACTGGTTTTCTGGGCTGGGGGTGGAGTCGGGATGTGGATATCCAGTGAAATTAATTTATGGTCTAATCTTACCAATGAGTGATATACTTCTGGTATGGAGCACTGAGTCCCCATGTTGGTAAATCAGGTCTAGTATATTTTCCCCTCTTGTGGGAGTGGTGACTAGTTGTTCCATAGCATTTGAGTTTATAAATTCCAGGAACCTTTGGGCTAAGGTGCTGGGGCTTGAGTAATGCTCCCAGTCTATGTTTGGGTAGTTGAAGTCACCCAATATAATAGTGTTCGAAGAGATCTTCATGTTCTCCAATGTTTTCAGGAAAGCCGAGTGGGATTCCTGACTTTGAGAGGGTGGCCTGTAGGATGCTATAAACTGAAAAGCAGTCTTGCCCACTGTCAGTTGCACATGGATGGTCTCCAATACTTCGTGCAATGCCACTAACCTGGAGGTGTGGATATCCTTGATAAATATGGAAACTCCCCCTCCTTTTGTGGTTCGTCCGGTTTTGGGGCCGAAAAGCATGATATGAGGTATAACCTGGTAGTGCTGGGGTGCTCTCTGGAGCCTTGAACCAGGTTTCTGTCACTGCACAGATATCGATGTTCTCCATACTGAGGAGAGTTTCGAGTGCATGCATCTTGAGGTTAAGACTTCTGGTGTTTAGCAGCATTACCCTTAGTTTCTTATTCCTTGTGCTGTCTATGGAGGTGGGTTTGACTTTTGAGCCTTGCCTAAAAAAGGCACTATGGGAGTGGCAAGAGCCTTTGCCAATATCCAAAAGCCTAGGGGTGACAGGTGCAAGCCATCCCTAGCGAAGCAACGTGGCTTGTCGAGCATGTCATCCCAGGCTGACAGACACTGGATCCCCTTTGAATGACACCAAAATTTTAGCCAATTGTTAAAATCGATCATTTTGTCTTTATACTGTGGCATCATTCTTGGTGAGGGTAAGATGCTGCTTAAGGTCAGGGTCATACCGGCCTGGGCTACATGATCATAAAGCTCCTCTATGTCTCTTCTCATGTAGTCGAGCGAGGTACGTTTCAGGTCATTCACGCCAGCATGTACAATGACTGAGTCATATTTGTATTTGCTTTGGAGTGACCTGAGTGCTTGCGTTATGTGGCGGATCCTAGCACCTGACAGGCAGCTCACTGTGACCTTCTCTTTATTCAGCCTGGTGAGCAGGACGTCAGTGTGTCTGACAATAGAGTCACCTATTACAAGAGTATCAGGTGTGTTATTCAGCCTTAAGGGCTGTGACTGCTTGGCACACTGACTTTGTGTGCTCTGTGTTGTACATGTTTTGTTTTGGGGTAGTTTTTGCTTGGATGTCTGCTTTGGAGGTCTCTGTTGCTTAGATTTTTATTTAGAGCCTCTGTGTACGTTTTTGTGTTTTTATGTGTTTGGTTCACTGTTGTGGTGGGACTATGTGATACTGGAATTGTGTTGTGTGAGGTTACCTTCTCCTCCTGACTGGTTACACCAGTTTTGAGATGAGAGAGCTCAGCCTCCAGTTTGGCTATATGGTTGCATCTCTCACATATATTTGAACTTGTTTGGAGGAGGAGAGGGTTGTCCGTGTACATGAGACAGTTGTAACATTGCCTCAAAATTCCCAGATTCACCAGCTGGACTGGAGAGGAAACCATTGACTGACCTTTGGACATGCTAGAGTAATATAGGGAACTGAATTAAAACAGACCAATAAGGGACAAGGTAATCGTAGAGAGTATAAGAGTAAGTAGTGCTTATGGTTTATTAGTGCTAACTTGTAAAATTACTTATTTGGACCAGTGAGGGGCCTTAGAATGAGAATATGGTGTTTAATTTGAGAGATAGAGCAGTTCTAAGGGAAAAAGTGAAGAGCAGACTTTGTGGAGCCAGGAATAGTTTAAACCCACTTAGGTGGCGCTGCCTGATGTTGCGCTATGCGCAGAAATGTGCAAAGCCGCGCAAAAGAGGGTTTTAAGAGAGGGAGATCAAGGAGTTAGGAATTGGCCCAAAATGGCCAATAAAACTACAGTTTCAAGGCAGTAACCACTCCCACAGGGGCAGGCAGGCTGCTCAATGTTTATCACTGCCACTGATGAACACAGAGACTTTCCTTTAGCTCAAGCAAACAATAGCCTCCAAGAAACTTACAAACGGGTCAGAACAGCAAATCTGTTAACTGAACTTTTTTAAATCTCAGAAAAGTGGGAAAAAAAGCAAGATTTTTTTTGTTTTTTTTTTTTGTTTTTTTTTTAAGGAAAGCAGCGGTTCACAAGTATCAACAAGTTAGAACAGTGCAGTAAATGACCCCACACTTGAGTGCTAGGCCAGAGACCGATAAAATGCAAGTTTTAAGAATAAAACGATTTTAAAAATAAGTGCAGGCAGGAAATTCAGTAATCAACTCTAGGTTGTGTTCTAAATACAGTTACCAACACAGATATCAAGTTTAACAAGCCAGAAAATGCTCAAAAGTAGGTGGCAATGCAGAAAAACTTAAATAATCTGAAGCAAAATACTTAAAATCTCAAAAGTGGCTCCTTTCTTCTCTCAGCGTTTTCTCCTCTTGGTCGGTGCCTTTCTGTCTTTCCACTACATAAGTATTTATGGCTTGAGAAAATTGCTATATACACTATTCCTCTGGTGTTACAATTCCCATCTACAAAATGTGCTACTATAGTGGGTTACCTATACTGTTTTTCTGTTATTCTGAAATATATCTACATTGGTTGCATGCAGTATAATGTTTGGTGCCCTTATTGCTATACATTGTTTTTATCTTGGGGTGTTCCAATCAAAAAATTAACTTCTTCCCACTCATATAGACAAATCTTGGAGTTTCACCAGTGGTCGTAAGATATTATCATTACCCCGAAATATGTTATAGTTTCTAATAAATATATCCTTTTTCTCTTTGGTGTAGCTATCCAATTATAACACCACAGACTTGATGTAAACCCTTTCTTGATTGTATTTTGTCCTGGTGTCTAAGGGCACTACCCTTGTGTCATACCTAATAGTAGATTTTATTTAGTGCCCCATCCATTAGTACTTCCACACTAATTTTGTATACTACATCTCTTGCATATCCACTTTCTCAGAAAATATAAATTAATTTATTTAGTCCCATCTGGAATTTGACCTTGTTGGAACTCATTATAGATGCTCTCACTAATTGACCTTTGAAAATGTTCATGTTTATGTGTCCAGGGTGATGGTTGTTGAACTCCAAATATTTATTAGGAAATGTAGGTTTTCTGTACAGCCTTGACCCATATCTCTGTAGATTGTCACTTCCAGATAGTCAATCTGATTGTCAATGGGGTATGGTTTAAATCTTACAAAAAGGTTAATATTGTTGATGTAGGTAATAACTTCTTCCCTTTATTGTTCTCTACCCTTCCAAAGGATGAACATATCATCCAGAAACAAAGGTAGGCATTCCATTCTCTCTCTTAAATCAGATTTTACAACATACTTCTTTTCCCATTGGTATATAACCAGGTTAACATATATGGGGGTACAATTCCATTCATTTCAAATGTGGTATCCACTGAAAATCATGACTACCTGATTTTTAAATAGAAATTATTTTTATATGCATGCAAAATGGTTATGGTTAAATCCATGATTGAATGAATGATAGTGTTTGACCTTTTTTATATAATTGGCATTTTTTCCTGTTTGGAATTTATAAATTCTCTTTTTTATGTGATATCTGCAGTCTGCATTTTTATTCCCTTCATTGATGAACTAACAGTCTACTCTGCATAGAAATTAAGAGTGTTGTTGGTGACTGTTCATTACGTGAGCTTTTTTGTTTTACAAACTTTTTCTCTATCTATATGGCACACGCTGGTTACAGTTCTTCTATAACTTCTATAGTGGCTTCTTCTCATATCCATTTCAAAATATGTCACATCTTACAAATGTATTGGTTGTATTGAAAACCTTCAAACAAAAAAAACAACCCCCATATTTATTGAACAGTAACACACAAAACTATGTACAATTACAAATATTGAAGTTTTCAGCTTGTCATAGGAACAAATGTCCCAAACTGACAGCTACACTCACAGACTTCTGTTAACCTAAAAGAAAAGTTGTCCATGCTAAGAAGCATGGTGCAACTTGACTTATCTGTATAGCTCTCCTAGCAGTGAAAACACCAGAATGCTTTCAGAGAACATTATCTACTAACCAGTTTTCTTTGTTTCACCAGCCAACCACTCTCCACCAGACTGTAACCCATTTCTGCTTGTAAGATTGACTCACTGGAGACATGAGAACCAGACAGCCAATTTAACATTATCAGAATGTTTCCATGGACCAATGAGAACCAGACAGTTAATTTCTCTTTATCATACCATTTGCATGGAGGCGTGATAGCCAGATACAGACTTGTTACTAAGCATACATTCATTTGCTAGAAAAAAAAGTGTCATAATATTCAGTATTCTTTTTAATTTACTTGCTTTCTCTTAAACTTTGTAGCTAAACCAATGTAAGGTACTTAAATCCAGTCATTCCCCCAAGCAGGAATGAGAAAAAACAGATTAATTGTTCTTTTGTCATGCTCTTTTAACCAGGCTTTGTCTTTCTTTGTGACATTTCAGTGCCTATGTTTCTTAAAAGTGAACAGTAAGCAGAGAAGGCCGGAAGAATGAAAAAAAAAAAAACAAAGCAAATGAACAGCAGCACCTACTTACAATCCCTATTAAACTTACACATACCTAAGAAAAATGTATTTTACAACATACAAAGAAAACCATACACAACAAGCATAGTAATATTAAGAAAAGGAACTGTTTTCTTTACTTACAGTTCAATTTCTCCCTTTTCTTCCCCTCCACAAAGCATTTCTCCAAACTTTACTGACATGAAGTAGGGCACACCCCCACAAATTCAACACATCCTGAAAAAGTCCAATATGTCTAGATGGCCTTGCTCGGTCATATTTCACAAATATTATTATTGCAGAGTAATACTGCATTAAGTTACTGGCTTTATTATTGTTAATCTCCATCTGCCAAATCGTGTCTCTTGTTCATTTCCAATGTACTCTCAAATCTTCTACTCAACTCTTAAGCTCCGGCCTTCTCTCCTACATTTTCCACTGAAACAGTGGAAATTGTTGCATGGATACAGTCTCTATGTTGTATTTATTACTAGAACAAGAAGCAGAATTGCCTTCTGTTTCACAACTACTTTTTGTTGGACAAACTTTTGATATTTCATCCTAATTATGTACTTCATCTAGAAATGATATTGTCCCTCCATGAAAAAATAACTTGAAGACAGCTTGGTACAGTACTTTAAATCTCACACCTGCATCTCAGCATTCCATGAATAGTGGACTGAGTTTACTCCTCTTCTGCCTGGGGTACAATGAGCAATCAATGTCAACAAACACTCTGCTGTCTCCCACTTTTAGTATTTCAACCTTTGGCACAGGTTTGTCAGAATAAGCACCTTATGCTGGTAGGATTGCATCTCTGCTATTAAAGGTCTAGGTTGCTTTCTCACAGACAGGTTTAAAGCACACACACAATATGCCCTTTCATCTAACTAATACTGTGGAATACTTCAGTTGCTTATTTGTGGTTTTATAAAATGAATGTAGTATGTTCCCTTCAGCTTCTCTGTTACCGCTGAAAATCTGCAGTTTTCCCTACATGCTGTGTCCGCATTTCTATTATTTTTTGAAAATCTTTTTCTAAGCAGTCTCATATTCAGCCATTGCCATTTTCATTTAAAACTCTGCATTTTATAGCTTTATCACCTCATCCGAATATCTGTTTACACTTTCTTCCATTTTTAAGGCCTTGTATTGTTTATGTTAATATACTCTATCATCCTTCGCTTGTTTTACAGGTCTGTATGCAGTTCTCTTATATGTTCCTGTAGGTAGCTGGAAGTCATGTCTGGATGTTTCATTGCTTTTTGTGGAACAGCTGCAGATTTTTCACAGTTACTGTATCTTCTTCATTCTTTGTAGCAGATTCTTTTTGCTCTGTATTTCTTTTTTCCTGACATCCAGGCAGTACACTACTCAACCATTACTGATATCTACCCAAAATTAAAAGTCTACTGGCCTTCTCTGTTGAGTTTCTGTTTTTATACTAAAATACCTGGAGTTAAGCTGCTACTTATTGTGCAGCCATCTTGTAAGTCCAACATAAATGCTTTCTGTAGAAATTTGAGGAACAAAGGAAGTGGGGGATAAGCATAAAGAAAACTGGATGACCAAATGTGGATCACTGTAAAATACCTGTTGCCCTTGTTGCTGTGGGAGAAAAAAAGAGGTCACAGCAAGGATGGCCTCAATGACAGAAAAATGTATACAACACTGATTGAGAGACTACTCATGATGTAGTAAAATGAACCTGCTGAGTTTCTCCCCTGGTATGTTGGATTGTCCTGAATGTACATTGCAGTTGGAGATCGCCTATTGCCACACACTCAATCCTTCTCAGCAGAGGGGTTAAGAATGGGCTCCCTCTGCTTGTTGATATATCAAACTACAGACTTGTTGATTTGAATCATAACAGGCCCTAGAGGAACAGAATCATGAAATTCCTGCAAAGTTAGAACTGCTCTCATCTCCAGGTTGTGAATTGGTCTCTTGGAGGACCACATGCCTCTAACTGTTCTTCCCAGGTAATGCACACCAATTGGGAGGTTTACGATTTGATGTGGCCATTGGGGGTGGTAAAACAAAGGATACACCTAAGTAAATATCATCTGACTGGATCCACCACTGAATGTGGTGTTTGCGTATTGTTGAAAGCTTGATTGGAAGAGATGAGTTGTTGAAAAATAGACTACTGAGCAGCTAGGCTCCACTGAAGGATACATATAAAGTCGCATGCTAAAGGAAGTAGAACTTTCACTGCTGCCATACACCCTAAAGCATGAATAATTAAGCTTTTTGATGTGACACTTCTTATGGCTCATTTAGCCAGAAGTGAAACTCAAAAGTAAAATGGAAGTACATAAGTCTGACTCCATCTGTAGGGCTGAGTTTGACTTCCCTAATCTACTTCAGCTTTTCAAACACACACATATGCACACGGTTTAGCTTTTCAGACACACACTAATGATTGTCACCTTAAATAAATAAATAAATAAAGCTAAAAGATGTTTTCCTGCAAACTGTCAAACACTTGCCCATTACCTCTACAGGACACCACCAACAAAAACAGGCCAGTCCTGCGAACTCCCTCCCCCGACAACTAACAACTGGTAAAGAATTCCCATACCACAGAAGTGAACGGGCAGCTACCTACACTGTAAGGCCAGAGTTTTAAGTACTAAAACAAACCATACAAAGTATAACATTAAAAAAGACAAAACAGAATAGCATGCTTGTGATTACAAATAGTAACACACCAACCCTCCTGGATTGCAACCTAAGTCCTGCTTGAGAATTTCAGTGAAAATACAAACAGCTGAATGAACAGGAAGCCTCGGAGCAAATATAATGCACTTGCTTTGAAACCAGAGCTCAGCTTGTTTTGTTGACTGTTTTGGGAGATTAACAAGTTCATCGCTTATGTGATTGGTTTAATATGTAGTAGGGGATACACCCTCTTTTGGGTAGACTACTTTCTTTAATCATGGTTATAACTATTTTCTTCAAATGTATAATATTTATATTTTTCCTCCATGTGGTTTTTGGGTGAATCAGAGGCATTATTACTGAAGAAGAACAGGCCCTTTCTTATTTGTCCCATATCTCTTGCTTTGCCTATGTTAGGTCCACTATTCCATTGAAAGGAGGATGTTGTCTCTCTCTCTACATGTGCCAGGTGTAGGCAAATGTAACGAATGGCTTGTCAGTAGTTCATGGTATTATGGTATTAACCTGTCTTGTGCATTAGTCAGGGAGAACTGCTCAAAAAACACTGAGATAAAATTACTGCTGTAAAGGCTGGCTAATGATGTCATGTTTTGCAAAGCTAACAGCTAAGTTATTAAATGGTTTTGTCAGCTCTCCCAGGGGTGCTGACTGAGTTAGGGTGACAAGTGCTACTCAAACCTCTCATCCTCAGAAATCTGTAAAAAGCCATACCTTATAGGGACAAAGGCCCAAAAACAGGGAAAATAGTTATATTTTCAATTATTTTTTTAATTATTGCTCTTACAAACCTAGACATTTAGAAAGTAAATGGATAAAAAATATATATGTGCATGGCCACCATGCATGTTAGAAGTGAAACTTCTACAATGAACTATGAAAATGTACTTATTTGGAAAACTGTGTGCGTGTGTTCATTTCCACACTTCATTACACAAGTTTCACTTCTAACACATGTAGCGGCCATGCACAAACATCTTTTTTTCCATATATCTTGACTTCTTCTCTTGTATCTTATCTTGTATTATATTGTTATGTATGTCGAGTTAGCTCTGTACTTAGCATCTGTCATGTATCTGAAACTTTCTGTACTTGGTGTTATTTTTGTTTTACAGTTGCTATGTATGCAGCTTTTCTCCACAGCTGTCCGTTGGAAAAGGGCACATGCTCAGTCTGACATACCTGGTTAACAATTGTCAACGTGAAATAAAATGCATAACTAAAATCACTGTGGCTAGAGAAGATGGATGGGATAGAATCAGAAGAACCTGAGACAAAGAGTGCATCAATGTGATGAGTAGGCAAAGAGGCAATTTGCACTGCTGCATTCATATGTGCACCAGTACAATCCAATATCTGTACTGGTGTCAGACTTGATCTGGCATACTTGAGTGTTATCCACAGTGAGTGAGAAATGTGGAGCAAATAGTCCATGGATTGTTGTAGGAGATGCATGGTGTGGTGGTGAAGAGCCAGTCATCTGGGTATGGAAACAATCGGAATCCTTATAGCCTCAGATGAGCTGCCACCACACCCATACATTTGGTTTACACCCTGGGGGCTGTGTTGAGTCCAAAGGACAGGAGTCTGAATTGGTAATGACTGGCTCCCATCTGAGAGTGTAAGTGTCTACAGGACAGCTTGTTCAGTTTTGCTTTGATAATATGCATCCTGAAGATCTAGGGAGGACATCCAGTGGCCCTCAATTAGAAATGGCACAATGGACTGGACCATGACTATTTGGATTTTAGTCTGCTTAGAACCAATACTGGTATAATGTCCCCTGACATTTTGGCCATTAACAAGCAAAAATAAGTAATTGTAATCACCATGACATTCCATCTCTGCTGACCATTTACTCACCATGACAGTCCATCTCTGCTGACCATTTTCATTCTTGCTCAACAGGTGGGTTCATATCCGATCTCTGGATCTGACTTGGCCATTATTGTAGCTTGTGGCTACCAAAAGCTCTTGAGCTCCTCCCTTACCCATAGGGTGCCAACCCTAATATACCTCAAATCTTGTTTGCTGGTTGACATAATTTCAGAAATATTACCATAACATTCTGATAGAAGACAAGGGTTGCCGTTGATGTCTGTCCGGCCAGTTTACAAAAGCCTACTGTTTCTTTAAGATATGCCAAATTTCACAAGTATGCTTTTTGCTTGGCACAGGGCACAGTGGTGATGTCTGCATATAACTTTCTCAGAATTGACTGCCCCAGTAGAAGACCAGTGTAATGAATGCCAGGATCTAAACTGTACATCCACGCAGGAGAAGGACTGGGGGATGGAGGTAGTGAGCGAATACTGCAACAGTGAAGGAAAGGACATATATTGTTATGGTCAGATTTTACACAACTGTACTATGTCCTTCCATTCACTGTTGTAGTATTCCTTCCATGTATGGTCAGATTTTACACAACTTTACTATGTCCTTCCATTCACTGTTGTAGTATTCCTTCCATGTGGGAGACTGCCAAAGCTCAAGAACAAACCTGGGAGGAGGAAGGAACAGTGCATCCCTCTACAAAGCCATGAAGAATGGCTGTAACAAAACCATCTCTACCTCTGCACACATCATCCAATTTGTAGTGTTTGGTAAAAGTATGCATAGAAGTTCAGGCAGCAGCTTCAAGACTAGAATTAGTATCCACCCCTTGATAAAAGCACCAGAAGCCACAGCTCTAGTTGAACGAGCCTTTACAGAAGAAGAAGAAAGGCTCTTTACATGAAAAATGTAACAAAAATAAAAAGCCTTTGAAATCCAATAAGAAATACCTGGCTTTAACACAGCTAATCCTATTGACCTATGATGAAAAAAAAAACAAACTGATCAGATTTTCTAATACCTTTATTTTTTTATTTTATTTTACATTTGTTGACCGGGAAATTCCGACTGGACTAGGTCCATTTTCGGTGGAGGCCCGGGGAGAAAAACTCCAGATTGTAAATAACAAAACACAGTACATTATAGTTAAATCAGATATTCACACTGAACTATAGAGACAGTCAGAACACTTTTCAGCAATTAGATACATTACAAATAGCAAGGATTAGGAGATACTTTCAGTCTAGAAAAACAAAATAGCTGTTAGAATTTAATACTGTAGGGCATAACAGTGAATAGCTTGGTAGTTGTTCATAGGTAAGTGGGGGGGGGGTAGGAGAGCTTAAGTTAAGTAATACATGGACATAGCCAGGAGGCTTTGTAGAGGGCGGCACTGTTCCTTCCCCCTCCCTTTACTGTTATTCCAGTACAATCTGAGTTGCCTATGCACATCCAAAGTATGCAGCATCCTCTCACTGGCAGATTTTGTATACAGGAAAAAAGTAGGAAAACTAATAGACTGATTAAGTGACAACTCATTAACCACCTTATGCATAAAAAAGGCTTACTATGTAAAGACACCTGTCCCTGTCCTAATGAAATACTAAAAAAGGAGGACAAGCCATAATGGCATGTACTTCACTCATCTGTTTGGCAGAAGTAAGAACAATACTGCAAAGTACCTGAAGCAGCAATCTCCGAAGGATCCAGATTCAACTTCTCCAAAACAAAATTAAGATCCCAGGGAGAGGGAACAAGCTTCCTAGGAGGTCTCCAGGACACCTTTTAGAAATTGTTTAGCCTGAAATCTACAAGCTGAAAGAGGAGATTAAGGCAGACAAGCAAAGATAGCTGATAACGGGTTCTTAACTGATGGGCCAAACCAGCATTTAGCAACTCAAAACAGATAAAAGAGAAACTAAGGAACATCCATGGTAAGTGGGTCCAGGTTATGAGACAGGCACTAAAAAAAAAAAAACACTTATTTGGATAAGAAGGATTTCCTAGTACAGGGCTTTCTGCCCTACTGCAGGAGCCACAGCATGTCCTCAAAAAATAGGTGTCTATGAGGAATCAGATTACTATCACCAACATTGTCAATTGAAAAGCAGACAGGTGGGGATGGAGGAGAGATCCTATGTCTTGTTTGAGAAAGCCCACCCTGTGAGGTGACTTGTGATGATAGAGGAACAGAGAACCAATGCTGTCGGGTCAAAATGGAGTCCCCAAGACTTTGGGAGCATTCTGTTCTATTTTGAACAGCACCTTCGAATGAGAGGAAGGGAGGAAATCCATACAGAAACATCCCATTCCCAATAAAATAGACAGCATATCACTGCCACACCACAAGACCTGGGACTATGTCACAAAACAAAGAAAGCTATGTGTTCAGAGTATAGGCAAACCAAAGTTCTTCTGGAGTACATCACTGGTGGACAATGTCCATAAACACATCCCTGTGAAGCATCCATTCCTGGGATTGAGATAAGGTTCTGCTCAGTGTAGGTTATAATGTTCACTCTGAAGGGATATGAACTGCCTGAAGAGTCACTTGATACCTGACACCAGCATCCCAAACTGTGTCATCTGGCAAAGAAGATAAGTTCTTGTTCCTCCATGTTTGTTTACATACCACATCACTGTGGTACTGTCTGTGAATACCTTGACAGTCCCTGTAGAAAAAGAGAGGATGAAAGGCCTGCAGAGCCAACATAAGAGCTCATACCTCTTTGACACTGATGTGCTCCTTCTGCTGAAGAGGTGATCATCCTCTCTGTACTTCTTGGGAGCCAAAAGCAGCTTCTCATCCCATGTCTGAAGCATCTGAAAACAGTTCCTGAGCTGAAAGAGGAGGCTGAAAGGTGAGCAATGGATTTAAAGACAACTGCTGAATCCACCAGAGAAGTTCCTTCTTCAGACAGGGAATAAGAGAAACAACAAACACTGAAGGATGACTATGTAGAAACCACACTGACTTCAGAAAGAACTGATACTTTCTCATGTGGACTCTGGTCAGGAGGAGTATGGGAATGGTTGCTGCCATAAACCCCATAACTCTCAAAAGTCCCTGGCTGTAATGGAGGCCAGAGGAAGAAGAGTTTAAAGAAAGGAAATGAGTTTTAAAGATTTTGCAGAAGGTAAGGATGCCATTATGATGGTCCTCAATCCTGTCCACTGACACCAGTAAGGGAATGTTCACATTGGGGAAAATAGATACAGTATTTACAGATGCATATCTCTCTGCATCAAACACAATTTCCCTTAGGAGCACACTAGGAGAATACTCAGCCCGGGGTCTGGATCGCTTTATATTTGTATCCCTCCAAGGCCCCAATAAGGCTCCCCACTAGCACAGCTACACACTCAAGTCCTCAGCCAAGTGACCAAGTCAAGTTCTCCAGCACCCCTTCTGTCAAATTGTTTCATGTCCCTGCCCCAAGTAGCTCAAAAAAATCTGTGCGAGGCTGGCACAGGTGTAGCCACTGTGCCCCCTCTTCCCAGACTATACGGTAGTTCAATCACTGCCTCCAGTCACCCTATTTAATCACTTACTTTAAGGCCCTTACAAAGGATATCCAATTAATACTGTGCAATATTAATATCCATGCAAATAGAAGTAGTTTAACCAAGACGGCTTCTTAGGCCTTCAGAGACATCCCACACAGTCACATGAAATAAGTATAAGGAGTCTCAATCTTTGAATATTTTCTAAAAGGACCAGCCACAATAAAGGGCTTAGATATATTTAACAATAAACAAAACACATGAAAATACTAAATATATATGTACAGTAAACACAGAGTTCTCTTCACAAGAAATACTGAAATAATCGTTGAGCAGTCTTAGGCAGTAAAGAAAAACAGAAATAAACTAATATTGCTGCCCTAAACAACACTGTTTAATAACAACTTACTCAAGAGCAAGCAAGGCAGATGGTGCATAACCCTTCCGGTGTCAAGCCTCAACACAGACTACACTGTAGTCATAGATTTCCCCTAGTAATATCTAAAATATAATATCCAGGATGACTAAACAGAACAACCACATCTCTGATCACATGACTCTAGGTCCCACAGTATTCCTTTTGAAGTTTAGACAGGATTTCTTCACCCTCATGTGAAACAGAGTATTACTCAGATCGGGTGCAGTTTTCAGGATGTCATAAAACACTTACTGCTCCTGCAGGGACAAACCATAGAGAAAAACTATTCCAGTAGACATTCTGTCTTTGCCTTCCTTCACAACTGAGAGATAAGATTTTATTGACTTTAATAGTTCATTCACATCTCCTTGATATTTCTTAAAAAGAAACAAGATAAATGTTTAACTGCTTCCCTGTCTGGCAGGACACACTGTTAATACATTATCTTAACACAAACCACTTTAAAATATTTTGAGGCAACAGCACTGTACAAGTCAGTTTGATGTTCAAATGACATACAGTTACACATTTTCCACACAAGCAACTTCACAAGGACATGTTTAGTTTCAGATACAGATGAGATATATTTCTTTATACAAATGGCATATAATTCTTAATGAAATTTCATCTGGCTACCATAGTATATTTTGCACATTTATTGCCCTACTGTCCCAAACACAGCTGGCATTATCCCATCTCATCAAATTTCTCACAGCCATTATGGGTACTGTCTGAATCCTGCAACCCAGAAAGACTTGATCCTGAGAAGGAGTCAGAGAAGCCCTTTTGAAGTGTATTGTGAACCCCAGGCTCTGAAGGAGAGAAATGGCAAAATGAAAAACACCATCTCTGGAGAGAATACCAGAATCAGATTGTCCAAGTAAGGAAAGATTTGCACCCTTGAAGCTTGCAAAAAGTGATCACAACAGCTAGACATTTGGTGAATACCTTGTAAAAAGTCAGATGAAGACACCACAGTTCATTGCAACACTCCACAATTTAATATCTTGTAAAAATACAAACAAACGGACAAAAACAAACAGAAAAAAGCAGACGAAAAAAAGCAAAGATTGAGCGCTTTCACCCAGTTCTATACTGGGTTTCTTCAGAGTAATTAGCATATGGAGCAGTTTCATTAAATAGTATCTGATTATAACTTCATTGATTGCATTAACTGTGCTAATAGAATAATTGGCTAATTGTTGCATTTATAAAAGTTGGCAGATATGAAGTAAAACAATACATTGTATTTTTAAAAATCAAATATAATGCGTAATATACTACCTAATAGGTAAAGTAACCAAAATTTAAAAACAAATATATATATAAATACATAAACTATCATCTAGTGACACATAAAAAAAAATGTCTCTAATAAATATAAGTAGATATATATATATATATAAAAATAAATAAATAAATGACATCCATAGGACCCTATCAAACTAATTATATATAAAAATATAACCTTATATAAAAAATCTCATATATAAATATATAATTTAATAAATAGTATAACTTAAATAGTGTGTATACAATATATATATATATATAAAATTTTAAAAAATTATACATAAAATTAAAACTTACTAAATATGTATATGAAGATGCAATTATATAGTGTAGGATATCTTTTTCAAGAAGCTACTAATGGATATATACTCATTTATGCCCGGTTTCCTACTGGCATTTAGCCTAAGCTGCCATATACATTCCTTCATCTCCAGCAAATTGTTAACATCCCCTTCCTTTACTTGTGTTTCAGGCACTCTATCAATTACAAAAAACAGGAATTTTTTAAAAGCTGAACACGTTGTACTATGCGTATATAAAGCATTTGTTGATTTTTTGTTCTTTATGTCCCTATTGTGTTCGCATATCCTCTCTCTCAATTTTCTAATTGTCTTTCCTATATAGAATGCCTCACATGATAAACAGGTGGCTATATAAATGACTTGTTTTGTATTGCAATTTACAAAACCTGGACATCTAATAGCTCTATTATGTCCTTTTATGGCTACATACGGCCCATCATTTATGTATCTACATGTCTTGCAGAATCCACATTTTTTCATGCAGGATTTATTATTAACATCTTGAAATTTAAACATTTCTTTCAAATTTTTTCCCCTACTGTATACAATTGATGGTGTTTTACCTATTTTTTCAATTATATCCATGTCATTGCTGAACACGCTATCCCATACTTCCTTTACTAATTCTACTATTAGTTTAGTACCATCATTGTAAGGAAATGTCAATGAACATGTCATATTTTTATCTATACTTGTCTTTTTGTTCATTCCCCCTTTTCCTACTTTTAAAATAGGTTTGAACTGTTCTTTTCTTTTACATAAAATTTCTTCTTTTATACTGTTTATAAGGTGGTCCGGATAATCTCTATCTATGAACAAATGGCATAAAAAATTCAATTCTTTGGTGAACATGCAATCCTCACTTATTATTCTCGACAATCTTATCATTTGACCTTTTACCAAATTTCTTTTCTGGAAATAGGGGTGACAACTTTTAAAATGCAAATATGAATTTGAAAATGTTTTTTTACGAAATATGTTGGATTCTATTTTCCCCTCCTTTTTATAAATATTAATATCTAAGTACTCACATTTATCCTTACATATATTGTAAGTGAATTTTAAAAAGGAATTGGTATTTCCTAAATAATCTATAAAGTCCTTCATATTTCCTTTCCATATTAAAAGTATATTGTCAGGAAATCTTAGGTATAGAACCACATTTGGCCAAAATGCACTATTGAATACGTGTTGCTGTTCCCATTCTGCCAAAACTAAGTTGGCGTACACTGGTGCGCACCTCGCTCCCATCGCAACACCTGACACTTGTTTGTAATATTCACCATCTTGCTGAAAAAAATTATGTAAAATCATTTCCATAAAATCAGTTAATAGTTTTCTTTTTACAGTATGAAAATTGCTATAAGTAGCTAAGCTATTTTCAAACATCTCGAGCCCTATATCATGAGGTATCACTGAGAATAAGTTGACAATATCAGTGGTCACTAAATATGCATCTGATGAAATTTTGTCCATATTCTCATGCAATTTCTCTAAACAATGCCATGAATCCTTTAGAATATGGTCAACATTGCTTAAAACTTCCTTACAACTTATATCAATATAGTGTGCCATGGACTCTGTTTTAGAATATCTTGCTGCTACTATAGGTCTAAATGGGGGGTTAGAAACTTCTTTATGTATTTTTGGTATTCCAAACACTTTTGGTGTAACAGGGTGCAAAACTGTCAAATAGTCATGTTCATCTTTATACAGCCGTCCATTAACAATTCGTATAACTGCCAATCAATTTTTGTTTGTGCTTTAATCATATCGTACCTAGAAACTCTAGCATATGTAGTTTCATCATTGAGCATATGCATCATTTTGTTTTTATAATCTACTTTGCTCATTATCACAACCCCACCCCCCTTGTCTGGTTTCATAATTCTGTATTTACTATTAGTACAAAGTTCATTAAGACAGAACCTTTCTGCTGATGTTAGATTCTCATTCAGTATGTCTTTTGTTCTTAGAACTTTTCTGATTTCTATGTCACATAACATTTCGAACAAATAAATCACAGGGTTGGTTGGAGGTACAAATGTGCTAGCTTTTTTAAAAGTGAAACGACGTGAATCTTTTTTCCATACTTCCTCTTGATTATGAAAAAACATTTTTAAGTTCAGCATTCTTGTATAAAGCCTGAGATTAACTAAAACCTTACCAATATCAAGGTTAAACATAGGAATAAATTTGAATCCCTTCTTAAACAGGGACATAAAGTCTGTGTTTAATGTTTTATCAGAGTAGTTGTAAACCGAAAAACCTCCATCAGTAGTTACTTCACAATGCATATTTAAAAATTCTGACTCCTCATTTATCTGATTCGACCTTATAATGTCACTGAATTCACAATTGGAAATACACAGTTCACTATTATCAATTTCTGGATGGTAATAATTATTAGTGACCATCTGAACATCATCTTCCTCACATATTTCATGTAGTCTATTCTTATTTGGTGAATACCACTGGGGCAGTACAAAGGCAAAAGGCAAAGCAGAGAACTAAAAATGCAAGGAAGCAACATAGAAATGCAAAAAACTTCTTAAATAGAGGATGGATAGTAATATGTACGTAAGTGGAACCAAAGACACCATCTCAGCCTTAGGGATCAAAAGAGGAAATGAACTCTGAAGAGACACTACATCCGAAAGGATGACACCTTCAAAAAAATATTTTCATAAGAGAGGTCTAGAATTGGCCTCCTAGTATCCTCTTTTCTGGTCATTACAAGCATTCTTGAGTAAAACCCCTTCCCCTTTGGGGCACAGTTACCTTTCAAATAGTACCCTGAGGCAAAATGTCTCAAAGAATCTGGGAAAAAAGAAAGTTGTTTGTGAGTAGGCTGAGTGCCCATAAAAGGGGGATGGGATTTCCACACCATGAATTACCCTTGGCAACTAATGGACAGAACCCAAGAATGCTGATTAATCTGAAGCCATGATGGAAGACAGAGAAGACAGGTGAACAAAAAAGAGGAATGTGACCGGGAAAGGACTGATACTCGTACAGCACTTGGTTTATCTGGAAAGGGCAACTTTTGATTCCCTGTAGCATGAGTGACCTTAGCAGGTGGAACCTGCTTGCCACCCCTTTTTTTTCTTAGTAGGAGGACAAGACTGCCTGCAAACAAAAGCTGTCTTACTGGGGTAGTTTCTTTGAAATTTAGACATGGAAAAACAAACACATTTGACTTCCTGTAAGGTCTTCATTTTACCCTAAAGAGAATTAAACAACCCAGTAGCTGCTTCCCCAAACCAAAGTTTATTATTAGCAGGAGTACACATCAGCTTAGCATTGATGTCATCAGGTAAAGCCTGAGACCTAGCATTGATGTCATCAGGTAAAGCCTGAGGCCTAGCACTGATGTCATCAGGTAAACCCTGAGGCCTAGCACTGATGTCATCAGGTAAACCCTGAGGCCTAGGCCAAGAATAACTTCTCATAATATAACTGAAAGCAGCAGCAGCAGTAGAAGAAGCATTTGCTGCTGCATAGCTATACTGAATAGAATGGTGAACCATTTGAGATGAAGCCCCATCCAAAGAGCATAACTTTTATCCTCAGAGTCAGGGAGATTGGAAATAAGCTGGCTGCCCTGAGAATGAAGAGCCAAAACATAGCTGGGTAAATGAGTCTAATAATCAATAGCCCAAAATACCAGAGTATCAAAAGTGTAAACCTTCTTTCCTAGACATTCCTTGGTTTTACTGTCTTTATCAGAAGGCAGTTATTTGGATGAAGAAAGCAAATGAAGAGGCTTGTCAAAGGCTACAGACACCACTGAAGGATCAGCCAAACATTATTTCTACAAGAAATTAAAATACTCAAGCTCCCTATAAAGCCTATCAGCTTTTTTAGGATCAAGGTGCAGAGAATCAGGAGATTTACATGCATTAGAAAAAACATCAAACAAAGCAGTCAAAGCAGGAGTTAATAGCAAAAGGTATTGGGAAATCCATCTGCAGCAACTCATAATACTTCCTATGGATGTCAGAATCCTGATCAAAATTGCATTTAAAAAAATCCATCATCTTAGAAACTGTCCCAGAAGGAAATTTCTTCAAAAGGAGTATCAGGACTGTTACACTCCTCCCTCCTCTGAACCACTGTCCAAAGGAGAAGGAATAAGAGTGGAATAAGCCAAGGAATCCTCCTCATAAGCTGACTCATCTTCAGATGCAGCCTGTTCTCTGGGCCTTTTAACGGGACTACAGGACGAAGGAGGAACAGGAACAGAAACCCTAAGGAGGTTTTATTGCCATTAAAGCATTAAACAACCCCTGAGTAAATGCCTGCCACTCACTCTGTGGGTCCGTACAAGCAGGAGAAACATGCTTAGTTTTCTGTTTCTTCTTTAAAATAACATCCACCCTATAAAACTTTGAAGGCTTAGACACAGGATGGCATTCAATAATCTCAGTAGGAAACTCTTCCCTAATGAGAATCTGTGGAATACCCCCCCCCCCCCCAGGGCCATCATAATGAATTAGTTGTGGCTCCCCCTGAATGTAAAAAATGGATGCCTGCAAAGCCTCTTCAGACGTGCTGCTCGCCAGATCCTTGCCACCCTCCAACTTGGTTATGGCAGAGGCATCTGACAGTACAACCAAGCAAGCCTTAGAGCTCTCAGCAACCTCCAGAGAAACACCCAGCATAAGCTGGACATCAGAAGATTCCACTCTTGCCTTTTTCACCTTCTTCTTCCTTAATGGCAGACACTCATGGCAGGAAGTTCCTTACATTGTATCTTTAAAGGGCAGACAACCTACTACAAAAAGTTTCTGGTATAAGCCTGACAAATCAAACATGTTGTATGGTTGTGCAAAGCTCCTAGGCAAAATAGACACTTGTCGCGGCGGACTACATGGAAAAGCTATCTACGGCACTAGCATTTACCCTTCCTGGATGACATTAACCTTAGCAGCAACAAAAAAGCCAAGAAAAAAACAAAACGGGGTACTTATCTGCTACAGCTTGGACTTTAGCAACAGGCATAGGGATTCAACCGGGGAACAGGAATGCATTCCAACTGCAGACAACGGATGTAGGCATTCAGACCAATGATTAATGGATGCATTTGGACTGGTAGCAAACAAGTGTAAGGAAGGTACACATCCAGACATCACCTTTATGCCCTACACTACGCAAGGAGCATTCTTGTAATGTTTGATGTACCTTAAAGCAACATTAGGCTATGGTATACTGGTCAGATGTTGGTTTACCCTTGGCAAGGAATCCCAGATGTACAGAAGACTGCAACAGTGAAAGGAAGGACATCATTGGTGCCCTTATAAATTCTTCTTCCATAAATCAATTATGAAAAATGTTGAGGGTTGGTGGAAGGGGGGTTGAGTAAGAATGAAAATGGATAACACTGATGGTGTATTGACTACATAACTTCTTTATCTGATGTCAATTCTCATTCAATCCTCAATAGTTGGGGCAGAGTCCCCAGCTCCCTAAAATCCTGGGTGTACTCCGAGGGAGGATATTTGTGAGCACAGTGCAGCTTAAGGATGCTCTTCCCCTAGAAACCAGATCCATTTTGTAATGAGTGATAAAGATATGAGGAATGACCCGAGTTGCAGCCACACATATGAAGTACATGATGCTTTGGATCCGGGACCTGGTCCAATCTGAAGGCATAGGAGCAGAGCTAGTCAGGGATAAAGTCAAAGTCAAGGAACTAATTCTGTTGGGATCCAGGTCTGGAACTCTCAGAGCTGTCAGATCCTGGGGCTCTGAAATCAAAGGCTGGTTCAGAGAAGGAGTGAAAACTGTGAGTAGTAGCAGGTAGACTCACATATCCAATATGGGATGGAGCCAAGGTAACATCCATCTTGATCTGTGCTCTGAGGAAGTTTTGCATTATCCTGTCCGCAACTACTTCAGAAAGACTTCTAGAGGACCTGTTGGATGGTGTGGATGTCTGGGGCCTAAAGTCCTTTTTGGGAGTTTTCATGAAAGGGGAATGGAGCTTGATGAAGACTGGATCAAAAAGAAACTTTAGGGCATGAGCTGTAGTGCAGGACATACTAAGTTTTGGAAACCAGGGTTTGGGATCCGTAGTCTGAGTTGTAGGCCTTGCTGATATGATAATTGGATCCAATGGTTTGGGATCCACAGATTTTGGATCTTGAGTTCATATCACAGAGTCTGAAGTTAGATCAGATATGAAATTTCATGAGGAAGTTCCAAAGAATTCCTGGAAGACTATGGCGGTGAATTCTTCCTATGTTCAGAAGGAGCTTTACTGGTCTTACCTGGAGTTTTAGCCCCTGAATATGATGTTTGGGGAGGAAGTAAACCCTTAAGAATAAGTTTACTGTGTCTGCAGCTTTCAATATGAGAGCTGTAGCAGACATAGTAAACCCTTAAGAATAGGTTTACTGTGTCTGTCAGCTACAGCTCTCGTATTGAAAGCTGCACACACTGAGTAGTTTGTATTTGAATGAACTGCTCCTATTCAATAGACACATTCCTTGTGGGCATGTGAGTTAGCGATTTTGTGCCCAACAGAGGTTCCTATTGGCTTGTTGGCCATGACAGTACATCGAAGAAAAAATGAAATAATTTAACAAGATTCAAGGTTTTATCGATGTGTGTGTGTACCTACATATCCACACACACATGCACACACACACACATATATATATATATATATATATATATATATATATATATATGTATACACACAAAAAATTGCCAACAATGGTAATTAAGAATTATCCTTGGAGCAGGAAGGAAAAAGTACAGAAATAGAAAATGCCACCCATGCTAAATTTAAGAAATTGCTATAAGAAAATATCCTGACATGTTAAAATTGAAGACCAACAGGGAGGATTATAGTAAAGAGCAAGGAAGAACTGCCTAAGAAGTTTACTTATAAAAAAATTGAAATACCTGAAAAATCGCAGAGAGACAATGACCCTATGTGTGACTGCTTTGGTAACAAACAAGATCTGAGGTATTGGGGAAGGACTAGGGCATTGTGGGTGGAGAAAGGAATTTGAAAGTTGAACCAAAAATTGCAGTATGCAACAGACTCGGATCCCGGGATTGGATCTGTAACCCATTTGTTTGAGGGAGAATGAACAGAATATCAGATATGACCACTTCTCTTTTATGAAGGAGATTTACTACTTTCCTTTGGATAAGAATATTTCCCTGTCCCTTTAGCACAGATGTGAAATGGATAAATACTATCACAGAAAAGGACTGTCATCCTTGGGAATTGACTCCAGACCCTTCATGGTACACTGGCATGAATGACCATTTCCTTTTCTCTATTTGGGAAGGAGATGGACGCTTTGCTTTTGGCTGAGGATAATATCAGGTCCTGGTAGCACATATGGTGCATTTATTTATGACTTGATAATGCTGTGCTCTGTATCATCATCCAAAATTATTCTTAACGAAATGTAAGATGAATCCCAGTTTTCAGACTTTACTTTGTACTTCATGAAGCATGGATTATTAAAATAGAAGCCAGATCCCAATGAAAGGCACTAACAAGGGTGAAAATAGTTTGTAGACAGTTCTCTACAACATATCTGATGTGATGCCAAAAGTCCTGATTCATTAATGTCCCTTCCATTGCTTTACTGAAGTAAATGTTCCTTAATTCACCATTTTTTCAGCGAATTTGTAAAATACTGAAAACCTATTCATGTGTAAGATGGTGAACTCACTTGACTTACTTTTTGCATTGTTTTCTATTTTATGTATGTGTGCAAATGTGTTTCACTGTCGTCTTACTACATAGATCACTTAAATGTGTTTCACTGTCGTCTTACTACATAGATCACTTAAATGTGTTTCACTGTCATCTTACTACATAGATCACTTAAATGTGTTTCACTGTCGTCTTACTACATAGATCACTTAAATGTGTTTCACTGTCGTCTTACTACATAGATCACTTAAATGTGTTTCACTGTCGTCTTACTACATAGATCACTTAAATGTGTTTCACTGTCGTCTTACTACATAGATCACTTAAATGTGTTTCACTGTCGTCTTACTACATAGATAACTTAAATGTATTTCACTGTCATCTTACTACATAGATCACTTAAATGTGTTTCACTGTCGTCTTACTACATAGATCACTTAAATGTGTTTCACTGTCGTCTTACTACATAGATCACTTAAATGTGTTTCACTGTCGTCCTACTACATAGATCACTTAAATGTGTTTCACTGTCGTCTTACTACATAGATCACTTAAATGTGTTTCACTGTCGTCTTACTACATAGATCACTTAAATGTGTTTCACTGTCGTCTTACTACATAGATCACTTAAATGTGTTTCACTGTCGTCTTACTACATAGATCACTTTTCTTATCAATATACTCTGATGTGGTATTAAAACACGAATGGTCATATCCAGCTTTTGAATTAAGTGCAGAAGTAGATATGATAACAGCATTACTACTGGCAGTTATACAGTTCAATTTATATATGAGAAAGAAATCCTCCTATCAACTTTTTATGCAAAAGTCTCCCATACATTGAATAGTGAGCAAAACCAACATCTCCAAATAAGGCTACAGACCCAGCAGTGCAACTCAAATGTATCCTCTCTGTTATTTCCCTGTAAATGCATAAAAACTAATTGCAAGTATACCTTACACTTGCACAATGGTAACCATCCTTGTCTGGGGTTTTCCTGTCAATAATTTTGCAATAAAGTATATTAATAAAGAGATGTACATTCTAGCCTACAAAGCAATAAGTGATTTGATGTAAGTTAACTTGATTTCATAACAATGTTAAACTGAAATATGGAAAAAAAAAACAGTTGAAGGTGAATTTACTGAGGCTGCCCTTTGTAGTCACTTCTGGCATAAGGCACGGATTGCTTCTCTGGGATAGTATGTCTTTGTTTGCCAATAAAAAAAGGAAACTTACAGTAGTAATGCTGTCTATACACACTGAGCAGAGTGGATAAGTTGCTGACCGCAGCTGTTAGCTGAGATATATAAGTATCCTGTTTTTTTTTTTTCCAATTATTTATACAGATTATTGTTTTTAACAATTAATATATAGCACTTTTATTGTCTGCTTTTTAGTCTTCGAGTGTATTTTATTGCTATTAACTAATCTGCACAAGTAACTGATTTGTCTGCAGTTAGAAGCATTCTGTATCTTTACAAATCTTTATCTGTTTGTGCTTTCTCTAGTGCTACTGTCTGTAGGCTATTGTTTCTAGCTGAAGCCTCTTTAACTTTGCTAGATTGTGTTAATAGTCTGCTGAGTCGGGGCTGGTTCTTTTGTGTTCTTGTAAAAAAAAAAGTTGTTGTTCTGGTATTTAAGCCCTAACTTTGATAGGGTTTCTGTCTATACACACTGAGCAGAGTGGATAAGTTGTTGACCACAGCTGTTAGCTGAGATATACAAGTATCCTGTTTTGTTTTATTATTTGTACGGATTATTGTTTTTAACAATTAATATATAGCACTTTTATTGTCTGCTTTTTAGTCTTCGAGTGTATTTTATTGCTATTAACTAATCTGCACAAGTAACTGATTTGTCTGCAGTTAGAAGCATTCTGTATCTTTACAAATCTTTATCTGTTTGTGCTTTCTCTAGTGCTACTGTCTGTAGGCTATTGTCCCTACCCTCCCTCCCAGTTGGTGTCTTGCTCTTATACTTGGTGACTTTGCAGTTGCCCGTCCCTACTGTAAATCTGATCTGTGACACACCCCTACTGTAAATCTGATCTGTGATATGCCCCTACTGTAAATCTGATCTGTGACACGACCCTACTGTAAATCTGATCCGTGACACGCCCCTACTGTAAATCTGATCCGGACACTCCTCCCAGTCTAGTGTCATTAGCTCATTGCCTTAATATTGCTACAACTCAAGTGCTCTAGGCTGCACTGCATCTGAAGTGTTTGTGTGTTTTAGCTGCTTTTCTGTATATATAGACTTCTCTGTTTCTTTAACTAAATAAGCTCTGCAAAGTTGTTTTATTGCATTCCTGTCCATATTTCTGAGTTTTTTTGCACTTTTAAAGTTTGTTTTTGCTTAGTTTAACTGGAAGGCTACACACTCAAGTGCGCTAGCCGAATTAAAGCATTTACTGTGTTTCTGTACCTAATTTCTGCTACTTTGTAAAAAAAAAAAAAAAAAAAAAAAATCCTTGTTTCCCGCCTTTACTGAACTAGAATAGTCCAGTCTTTAGGTATTGCTGATCTCTGGGCTGTGTCATAGTTCCTGTGTTTCCCATATCCTTATTTGGATAGGAGGAAGCTTCTTTGTTCACCAGTGAGAATGGGGAGCTCTGAGCAGCCTATCTGTCCCTTGAGGAGTGGTTCCAGACCAGTGACCTGTAGCTTATTGGCCATTTTGGGCCATTTCCTATCTCTTTCTAACGCCCTGCTTTAAAGCCAGCTTTAGCGTGCTTTTGTGCTTGTAATTTTAAAGTTTGTCCTGTTTGTTGCATTTACCTGTTGAGGCTACACACTCAAGTGCGCTAGCCTGTGTTACATATTTATTGCATTTTTCTGCTGTTTATTGCAAAAAAGAAAAACAAATTATCCTCATTTCCTGACCTAGAGTAGTCCAAATACAGGCTTTATTTATTCTGGACTTTTGAAAGGTTCCTGTGTTGCCCATTTCCTTTCTTGGATAAAGGGAGGCTTCTTTGTTCACCAGTGGCAGTGGGGAGCTTGGAGCAGCCTATCTATCCCTGGAGGAGTGTTCCCAGCACAAGAATCTGGTAGTCTGTTTGTTGCAAAAAAGAAAAAAAAAATATCCTTGTTTCCCGTCTTTCCTGACCTAGAGTAGTCCAAATACAGGCTTTGCTGTATTCTGGACTTTTGGAAAGTTCCTGTGTTGCCTATTTCCTTTCTTGGATAAAGGGAGGCTTCTTTGTTCACCAGTGGCAGAGGGGAGATTGGAGCAGCCTATCTATCCCTGGAGGAGTGTTCCCAGCACAAGAATCTGGTAGTCTATTGGCAGTTTTGGGCCAATTTCTAGCTCTTTCAAGTCCCCCTGTATAAAACCCGCTTTAGCGTGGCTTTGTGCGATTTTGCGCATAGCGCAGCATCGGGCAGCGCTGATTAATTGGGTTTAAACCATTCTCGGCTCCACAAAGTCTGCTCTTCACTTTTTCCCTTAGAACTGATCTAGTTCTCATAATAAACATCCTATTCCCACTCTAAAGCCTGGCACTTGCTCACTAAAGCAATTATATAAGTCAGCACTAAAAATTAAAAGCACTACACCTTCACAAACTCCCCTTGAGCACTTTATAATTGAAAAAAGGGTCAATGGGGAACAAAGGAATTCCCAGTACTATTCTAGCATGTCCAAAGGTCAGTTGTCAATCTCCTCTCCGGTCCAGCTGGTGAATCGGGGAATCTTGAGGCAATGTTACAACTGCCTCATGTACACAGACAACCCTCTCCTCCTCCTCCCAACAAATTCCAACACATGTGAGAGATGCAATCATACAGCCAAACTAGAGGCTAAGCTCTCTCAACTCAGTACTGGTGTAACCAGTCAGGAGGAGAAGGAAACCACACTCACTACAATTCCAGTCTCACATAGACCTACCATGACAGCAAACCAAACACATAAACACACAAAAACATACTCGTAGGCTCTAAATAAAAATCTGCCTAAGCAGCAGAGACCTCCAAAGCAGACACCCAAGCAACCGCTACCCCAAAACAAAACACGTGCAACACATAGCTCACAAAGCCAGTGTGCCAAACAGTCACAGCCCTTAAGGCTAAACAACACACCTGATACACTTGTAATAGGTGACTCTATCATCAGGCACGCTGACGTTCTGCTCACCAGGCTGAACAAGGAGAAGGTCACGGTGAGCTGCCTGTCGGGCGCTAGGATCCGCCATATAACACAAGCACTCAGGTCACTCCAAGGCAAGTACAAATATGACTCAGTCATTGTCCATGCTGGTGTGAATGACCTGAGACGTACCTCCCTGGACTACATGAAAAGAGACATAGAGGAGCTCTCTGAGCATGTAGCCCAGACCGGTATGACCCTGACCTTGAGTAGCATCTTACCCTCGCCAAGAATGATGCCACAATATGAAGACAAGATGATCAATTTCAACAACTGGCTTAAGTATTGGTGTCATTCAAAGGGGATCCAATGCCTGTCTGCCTGGGATGACATGCTCGACAAGCCACAATGCTTCGCTAGGGACGGCTTACACCTGTCACCCCTGGGCTTTCAGATATTGGCAAAGGCTCTTGCCACCCCCATAGTGCCTTTTTAGGCAAGGCTCAAAAGACAAACCCACCTCCATAGGCATCACAAGGGATAAGAAACTAAGAGTAATGCTACTCAACACCAGAAGTCTAAACCTCAAGATGCACGCACTCGAAACTCTCCTTAACATGGAGAACATCGATATCTGTGCAGTAACAGAAACCTAGTTCAAGGCTCCTGAGAGCACCCCAGCACTACCAGGTTATACCTCATACCATGTTTTTCAGCCCCAAAACTTGGACCGAACCACAAAAGGAGGGGGAGTATCAATATTCGTCAAAGATACCCACACCTCCAGGTTGGTGGCACAGCACGAAGCATCAGAGACTATCCATGTGCAACTAATAGTGGGTAAAACTGCTTTCCAGTTTATAGCCTGCTACAGACCACCCTCCCAAACCCAGGAACCCCACTCGGCCTTCCTGAGAACACTGGAAAATATGAAGGTCTCTCCAAACACCATTATATTGGGTGACTTCAACTACCCTAACATAGACTGGGAGCATTACTCTAGCTCCAACACCCCAGCCCAAAGGTTCCTAGAATTTATAAACTCAAATGCTATGGAACAACTTGTTGCCACTCCCAAAAGAGGGGAAAACATACTGGACCTGATCATCACCAACATGGGGACTCTATGCTCCAGACCAGAAGTGTATCCCTCACTGGTAAGATCAGACCATAAACTAATCTGACTAGATATTCACATCCCGACCCCAGCCCCTGCCCAGAAAACCACAGTGAAAAACTTCTCTAAAACAAATTTCACACTCCTCAAAACCGAGGTGGAATCCTTCAAAGCCACCGGGCCTGTGGAAAATACGGCCCAGACTGCAGAATACTTTATAAACGCATTCTATGAACACCTTCAGGAATGCATGGATCATGCAATCCCAAATAAAACCAAGACCCAATCCTCCAAAGTTAGGCATCCTGTCTGGTGGACCCCAGCCATAAACAAACTATACAGTAGAAGGAGGAAGCTACTACATGATAGAGCAAAATCCCAAAAGGGGAAGGCATCTCTGATCAGTATTAGCAAAAAACTACAGGCACTCATAAAATCGTCGCAGCTTCGAGAGAAAAATTGCACAGGACACTAAGGATAATCACAAGGCTTTCTTTAGTTATGTTAGGAACCAGGGTGGGAATTCCCAGATATGCTCAGAATTAGTCCAAAATGACAAAAAATACACCGAACTCACAGACATTGCCAACATCCTAGCTGACAGGTTCAGCGCAAACTTCTCCCCCCCCCCTTCCCCACCAAAAGGGCAAATATCTATCCCAGCAGAGTGCTGCCCCCCTGACATCTCAGATGCTCAGGTAAGAGCCACCCTCTCCAAAAAACACAGCATCAGTGGGACCAGACAGTGTCCCGGGCTGCATCCTACATGAACTCCAAGAAGAACTAAACCCAAACATAAAACTACTGTTCAATCTCAGCCTTACTACAGGATATGTACCCAAAGAGTGGCGTACAGCAACAGTGGTCCCTCTCCACAAAGGTGGTGCCTCAACAGATCCTGGAAACTATTGCCCCATAAGCTTGACTAGCTTGGTCTGCAAAGCTATGGAAAGGATCATCATGGACCTCATAAATAAAGATATTGGGGACCTACAGACACTGGATCCTACCCAGTTCGGCTTTGTTAAGGGCAGATTCTGCCTCTTAAACCTGGTCGATTTCTTTGAAACAGTCACCAAGGCCATTGACGAGGGGAAGGTGCTCCACACAGCCTACCTGGACCTTGCAAAAGCCTTCGATACAATACCCCACTCGGGCATTACAGATAAGCTCAACAGTTTAAATATAAACCCCTGTGTCACTAGATGGGTTGCAAACTGGCTCAAGGACAGAACCCACATGGTTAGAATTGCTGGAGCCATGTCAGACTCCAAACCAGTTACAAGTGGCATCCCACAAGGCTCAGTCCTGGGACCTCTCTTGTTTGGTATATATTTCTCGGAGGTACAGGCTAACACGGAAGGACTGTGGCAGATGACAGCAAACTGGGCGCCATAATAGACTCTCCAGCCAACACAAGCATCCTACAAAAGGGCCTCATAGAAACAGACAACTGGTGCCAGAGCCATGGCCTCAAGCTAAACGCCAAAAAGTGTATAGTCATCCCCTTTGGCAAAAACAAAGTGCCCACAAATTACCACATAGGTGGTAATCCATTAAGTACGGAAGAAGTAATTAGGGACCTGGGGACCCAAGTTGATAGCAATCTCTCATTTGACAACCATGTGGCCAAAGTGGTTAGAAAAACATTTTATATAGCCCACCTAATCATGAAGGGATTCACATCTAGATCAGGGGAGGTCATCGTGCCTCTTTACTCATCCCTCATCAGGCCCATAATTGAGTACAATGCCCCTTTTGGGATGTACCTTACCAGACACCTGCAGCAACTGAAAAGACCCCAAAAGTACCTCACCAAGAGGATCAAAGGGCTCAAACAGATGCCATATGCTGCCCTGTTAAAGAAACTCCAGCTCTACACAGTGGCATACCACCTGCTCAGAAGCGATCTGTGCCTGACGTATAAAGCCATGTGCAACCCGGAATTAATGGACATGCTGCACCTCAGAAAATCCAAATCCCATCGAGCTACGTGCTTGAGAGACTTGAACCTCAGCACTGAAATAAATAGGACATGCTGGAGGGACAGATTCATAACCCAGAGGCTCCCTTCATTCTGGAATAAAATCCCAGTCCAGGTTAGGCAGAGTCCCTCATTGACTCTGTTCAAGAGGAATCTTGATGAGTGGATGGGAGATAGTAGGTTTACCCTGGGTATTACTTCTGTGTCACTGTTAGACAGAGGCACAGTATACTAACCTCGAAAAAGGGCATAGCAAAATTCATTTAAAATGGGTGGCGAAAGCCAAACATACTCTGGCTAGGCTTATAAATGCCCTAGTGCAGATAGCCTAGTATGAACCGATGAACCTAAGACAAGGCCTACAATTATGGCACCTTCATAATTTTGTCCAAAACACAAAAATGAGTTTTCCATAACCGTAACTTAACATCAGAGTAATGAAGTGCATTCAAAGGAGACAGTGTGACCTTTTATGAACAAAGTTTAGGTCTCAATGAAAAACTGGGGGCGTAATAATAATATCTTTAACCACATCCTTGCATATCCTATATGATGGCACACATAAGAAAAGGAATCATGTGTGTATGGTACATAGCTGGTACGTGTACTTTAATGGAGGAATAACCAGTCCTTTTTTGAACTTGTTCAAAAGCCACTTTATAGCTGGAAGAAATACTTAACTGTGTGTAGTGCTAGGTCAAAAAACACAAAATCCTGCTGACATTACTGGGCATCAGGCTGACTGAACTAACAAGTATGGGAGAATATTAACAAACATAAGGTGTACAGTAGGAATGCTTGGAATATGTCAGGTTAGGATATAGTGGCTGTTGTACAACGCCAAGGATACAGTATGGAAACACTGTATAAACTTCTAAGTGACATACTGCAGCTGTAACGTTAAAGGGAAATAACACTCACACCTGCCATCATTGTGTATCACCACGTATGAGGGAGTACTGATTGCCACATCAACATTTACTTTCAGAGTTCTTTCTTTGTCAGCTTGATGGCTGCTGCAGCGCTGATTTACCATTACCTAACCTGGCCTGTAAGACACACAGCTTGTGCAGATTACTGCATTCTGACAAACATTTGACCTGTTACTTCCTAAACATTATTACTAATTATAATATTACTACTGTACCTTTGGAACTTCAAGATACTGCTATAATTATTGAAAATGTAGAATGGTTTGTATATCACTTTTAAAAAAATGTCACAAACAGAAATAGGTCTTAATGGAAACAAACGCGGAGACACATTTTACAAATGAAATGTACAAGTTTCATATTTCAACCTATTTATTTTTCTGAATATGTTCCACTGGTGAGAATAAAACATATAAATATACAAAGTAGATAAACATATTTCTCTAAAGCAATATACAGCTGATGCTTCAACCATGAATATTTCTGAGCACCAATGAGTTATTTGTTACTGTTACATGAAACAGTGCAACATGACCTTTTACACTCATAACTCTGATCAAATGCAAGTACAGTACTGACACAAACACATATGTAACATGAAGTTCATGGTATTGTGCTCCCACAATATTTGCAATAAAAAATAAACCATAAACCAGTGCATAACTGTAGTAGTGCACATTTTAGAACACTCATCTGGACAGTAATACTGAGGTAGGTAACAAGTATTTTAAAAAGCATCAGTAATAATACCGTAGTAACAGCAAAGATAATCTGAATTCACAGCATTCTATTAATAGTTGCTCAATTCAAAGCTGTAAAAATATGTAATAAAATCGAGTGAGCAAAGCTTGTTAAAGTTCTGCATCTATGTAGCTGTATAAAAAGGACAGCACTACCTACTCACTGAGTCTACTTCAGAAGACCAACAGCTCAAAAGACTGAAGCTCAAATGACCGAAAACTCAAAATACAGTACAAATTTTTCATGTGGGGGCAAGCCACCTACACTCCCCATGTGAGATCTAGAGGGCACAGCCTCTCACACCCCCTGTTAATTATATATACCAACTCCCAGAATGCACAATACCATCGAAAGGAAAAATTCCACATTCTATACTTTAGCCAAGCTAGGATTTCTACTGAATGACCTCTCAAACCTCTTGAATCAGAGGCACATGGGATATCTGCATATATCTCATGTGCCTCTGATTCAAAAGGTCGTTCTGTGGAAGTTCTAGCTTGGCTGGAGTTTTAATTTAGTTTTTACTGATTGTTTTTTTCTGTGTGACCTCTTTGTTTTAGTTTGTTAGTTGGGATATTTTGTAGTCACCCTAATGCTAATGGACATCAGCTGGGTATAACAGCCCTGTGTTTCTTATGATTAATCAAACACTCTGCTTGTGCTGTGCTGATGAAGTCATAACAAGGCTGAAATATGCATATCCACCGCTAGTGGGATTTGGCTTTATTGACCTGAAATTGTTCACTGAAGTGGCTTGAAATAAGTCATGGGTATTCAGAATCACCACATAAATGAAACACCTGATGTTCATAAGGGTCATTTGCATATATCCCATGTGCCTCTGATTCAATAGGTTTGAGTGGAAGTTCTAGCTTGGCTGGAGTTTCATTTAGTTTTTACGGATTGTTTTTTTTCTGTGTGACCTTCTCACTCTTTGTTTGACATTCTATATGTTGAGTTTTTGATCATTTGAGTTTCTGTGTTTTAAGCTGTCGCTCTTCTGAAGTAGACCCTACTCTTCAAACCCTAGAAGTGTAAAACATTTAGTGTAATACCAGTACCAACTGAAAGCACTCTTCTAAAACAAACTATTTAATGATGCGATGCAGAAATCACTGAAATATATGTTGTGCCACAATGACACAGTGTGCAATTTTTTGTGTCACATCATTGATGACTATGCATATATCTGCAGTGATTCTGACTATGACTATGCATATATCTGCAGTGATTCTGACTACATTCATACTCCTACTGGATGTAACTTTAGGGCATGAGTTACTTATCTGGCATATATCTGCAGTGATTCTGACTATGACTATGCATATATCTGCAATGATTCTGACTACATTCATACTCCTACTGGATGTTTCCTTAGGGCATGAGTTACTTATCTGGCATATATCTGCAATGATTCTGACTACATTCATACTCCTACTGGATGTTTCCTTAGGGCATGAGTTACTTATCTGCCTTCATTTGCAGGAACACTACTGCACAATTCATTCCAATTCCATGTGCATGTCACTCTTACATCTACATTATATTTTTGTCTTAGGCTACTCACAAAACAGAAGCATTCTAGTACTACTTCATTCTATCTTGTACATTACTCTAGTGAAAGTATACAGTTGCTATGGTCTATTCTTAGGTTTTCTGTCAAAGGAAAAATATACTTTAAAAATGACCAATACATGGTAGGTTCAGGTTAAGGCACTTTAATCTTGCAGCAAGGAGACAAAAATGTGCTAATACAGAGTTTGTCTGACTAGAATCAGAAAATGCAAGCATTTTTATACAGTTTCTAATAAGACATTGCCTACCAATCTGACGTAGTAAATCACAAGTTTTAACATCATCATTTCATAGTGATTGTTTTTGTAAATTTCTGCTTGTACTATCAATTTTTGTGAGAAACTTCCTAAGAAAAACAACGTGGCCTTGGCTACCACCGGTTAGATATATGCAATGTTACCATTCAAGGTACTATGGCTAATTTGAGCACAAAGCAAGTATAGATTGCAGTTCATTTCTCCAACAGTCCTTTGTTTGTCTTTATCTCTTCCTTCTGTAGCTGTGCGTGTTCTCATACTTTGAACAGAGCTGATTGTTCAAAATCATTACATTATAGAATATGGCATTGTTCATTCATTGCTTCCTAACCTAGCAGATAATCACCTGTTTTTCAAGTACATTTCCAAAAGGCATAAACATGAATTTTGCTGTGCTAGTAGTTACTAGGTCAGAGGGCATCTTGCAAGTTTCAGAAATGCACTGCAGTTTCAAAAGCATCTTTTAGTCTCATATAAAACTAAGCTGTATATAAAATAGTGTATATAAAATAGAATGAAAAACGTGTTAACTCATTTAGTTTCTAATTAGCATTAAGCACACACATTAATACATATTTTTCTGATAGTCGTCGCTGCTGTTTAGGGAAATTCCCTGCACTGCTTCAGTTTTCAGCCTGATTGAACTGCTAGTGTCATTGTACTATATCAGTGAAATATACAAAATATTGATATTTTAAATAGCAAAGTGCAATATATGCCAAAATGAGGTCAAATACAATATGACAGTGGAGCACTACCATCCAGACAAGACGCACTCAAGTAATACTACTGGATCTTTGCCCTAGAACACTGACAGCATGGCTGGTCAACGGAAAGTACAGTTTTGTACCTACCATAAATGTAGATGTTCGAGTGTATTCACTGTTGCAGTCATTACACTTGGGTTATCCTACCGTCAGGGGATCCCTCAGTCGGCTTGAATTCCAAAGTCTTGGTCCGGTGTCGGTTGCTGTCGCTTCTTCTCTGATGACAGTGCACCAGGGGTATATAAGATGCAGCCGATGCCATTTTCTTCAGTTTTTCTTGCCCCAGATGTCAGGTGCCCCCAAATAGGTAGGCAATACATATTGCTAATAAAACATACATAAAAAATAAAATACCTTCAGCTACAAGCAAATACACCACATAGGTTGTATTGGATAGAAAGGTATAGATAGGTCCCAGGCAAGAAAGTGGGGATGGAGGGAGGGTAACCTGGACTGCAACAGTGAATACACTCGAACATCTACATTTATGGTAGGTACAAAACTGTACTATGTTCATCGTGTTTCACTGTTGCAGTCATTACACTTGGGTTGAATCCCAAAGCTGAGGCTGGGTGGCTGGATCTATAAATGGTTTGGAGTGGCTATGAGGCCCTGCAGCACTGCAGTGGCAAAGCCAGCTCTGGATTTAGAGTAAAGAGGCAAGTGGTAATGCTTGGCAAAGGTGTGCACTGAACTCCAAGTTGCAGCTTCCAAAATATCCTTGGTTAGTACTCCTCTAAGAAAAGCTGCTGAAGTGGCTGTTGACCTGGTACAATGTGGCCTAATGTTGTTAGGCACTGTTTTTCCATGTTGTGTGTAGCAGAAACGGATACATTGACCTATCCATTTTGAAATGGTCTGCTTTGAAATTGCCTTTCCCTGTGATCCTGCAGCATATGCTACAAACAGTTGTTCAGTTTTCCTGAAAGCTTTTGTTTTGTCCAAGTAGAAACGTAACTGCCTGTGTATGTCCAATGAGTGCAGAAGTCTCTCCCCTTTAATCTGGGGATTTGGATAAAATGTTGGCAAGTGAATAATTTGGTTAAGAGCCACACTGGATACCACCTTTGGCATAAATGTAGGGTTTGTTCTTAAGGAAACCCTGTCCTGATGAAAAATGATGAAAGGTTCCACTGCCATTAGTGCCTGTAACTCTGAGACTCTTCGTGCTGAGGTTATTGCCAGAAGCAGAGCAGTTTTCCATGACAAAAATTTTAATTTTGCTGAATTGGCTGGATCAAAAGGTGGTAAAGTTAGTTTTTCCAAGACAAAGTTTAGGTCCCAAGTTGGTGTAGGTGGTCTCTGGGGCAGTCTTATGTTTTTAGCTCCTCTGAGGTACTGTTTTAATAATGGATGAGAGAAAATAGGAGGATCCGTGTTGTAATGAGCTGAAATGTCAGAGGCGTGGATCTTAATTGATGAAAAGGATAGGTCTTTGTCCAGCATTTCAGTTAAGTATTGTAATATCTGAGGAATATTTGGTACAAGAGGATCAAAGCCTAGAGCCTGGTTCCAGGCGGAGAATGTCTTCCACTTTTCTGAATAGGATTTCCTAGTGCTGGGCCTCCTGGCCTCCAAAATGACAGCCCAGCAGCCAACACCTCTCTCTAAAGCTGTTATGGATAAGTTATCTGCCATGCAGCCAGATTTAAGGTTTTGAGCTGGCTGTGCAGGATCTGATTGTTTTGTTGAGTCAGAAGGTGAGGAATTTGAGGTAAAATCCATGCTGGGCCTTGAGTCAAGTTCTTTAATATTGGGTACCAGTGCTGGCGTGGCCAATCTGGGGCAATCAGGATCATTTTTGGTCTCTCTTGTCTGGCTTTTAGGAGTACCTTTGAAAGGAGAGGCAATGAAGGGAAGGCATAAACTTGTAGGTATTTCCAGCTGAATGAAGGAGCATCCACTTTCCATGCTTGTGTGTGGTAAGTCATTGTGCAGAATTTCTGTAGTAGGCAGTTCAGAGGGGAGGCAAAAAGATCTATGTCTGGGCACCCCCATTTTTGTGTTATCATGCTGAAGACTTGTGGATTTAATTTCCACTCGTGAGGATTCATGATGTTTCTGCTTAAGTCGTCTGCCAGAGTATTTTTCTTTCCTGGCAGGAATTGTGCTTACAGATGAACTTAATAGGTCAGTGCTGTGTTCCAAAAAGTCATGGATTGTCTGCAGAGGGGATAGGAATGTGTGCCCCATTGTTTGTTTATGTACCACATTACTGTGGTATTGTCCATCTTTAGTAATAGTTGTCCAGGATGCAGAAGGTCCTTGAAAGCTGTCAGGGCATTTTGTACAGCTAGCATCTCTTTTTGATTGATGTGGAAATGCATTTGGTCTGCGGCCCACTTGCCCTAGATAAATTTTCCTGCCATGTGTGCTCCCCAGGCATAATCCAATGCATCTGTTGTTAGTGTCTGCCTGGCTGTGGGTAAAGTGAAAGGCTGTCCCTTGTTGTGGTGACATGCCCATGCCCACCATCGAAACTCCTGTTGTAGGCAGGGAATGAGTGGTATTATTGCTTCCAAACTGTGACAGTGTTGAGTCCAAACAATTTTTAGGGACCATTGTAACTTCCTCATATGCAGTCTGGCATATGGTATTAATAGTATGCAGGACGCCATGAACCCCAAGGCCTGCAGACTTTTTCTTGCAGGGAGTTGGGTTTTTGTTGCCATCAATTGAAAGTACTGAGTCAGTTGTCTTTGCTTGTCTGGCGTGAGATAAGTCATCTGGGCAGTTGCATTTAAGCTTGCACCAAGGAATATCATTGTCTTGTGAGGGCACTAGATTTGACTTATTTTCATTCATTGTATACCCTAGGCCCATTAGCAATCTTTTTACAAATGCCAGATGCTTTAGTAGAATGTCCTTGCTCTCTGCTTGAATAAGGCAGTGTTCCAAGTAAGGATATATTTGAATTCCTTTTTGTCTGCAAAATGCAATCACTGGTGCCAGGCATTTTGTGAAGACCCTGGGCGCAGTAGATAATCCAAAGGGCAGTGCAGAGAATTGGTAATGCTTTGCACCAGCTATAAATCTGAGGTATCTTCTGCATTTTTGTCTGATAGGGACATGCAGGTATGCCTCTTTGAGGTCCAAAGTAACCAGCCAAGCCTTCTTGCCCAGCATGGGAAGAAGTTGCTGTAGAGTCAACATTTTGAATTTCGGAATATCCAGGTAAGTATTTAGAATAGATAGGTCCAGTATGGGTCTCCAAGCTTTGTCCTTTCTGGGGACCAAGAAAAGTCTTGAGTAAAATCCTTGTCCTTGTTCCTGATGCGGTACTTTTTGAATCGCTCTCATGTCCATGAGGGTTGTAATTTGTTTTTGTGCATCTGCCCACTGATTTTGTGGCAGGTCTGGCATTCCTTTCGGTCTTGGTAGAGTGTGAAAGTGGAACCTGTAACCTTGAGACACAATATTCAGTACCCATTTGTCTTGGGTGATTGTATGCCAATTTTGTGAAAAAAGTGCTAGTTTCCCCCCTAAGGGAGCTGCTAAAAGGTAAGTTTTTGGCATTTGAAAGGGAGAGTCATTGGGACGGTTTCCTATAAGGTTGTGACTTGTCTTCTCCTCCTTTTGGGGTTGAAGCACCCCACTGTTGTGGTCTGTAAGAGCCTTGGGGCCGAGATCTGCCTCTTGGGCGTCTGTATCTGCCTCTTGGGCGTCTGTATCTGCCTCTTGGGTGTCTGTATCTGCCTCTTTGTGGTCTGACACTGGAAAGGACCAATTTTTAGAAGGACAAGTTCTGCTAAATCTAGCAGGCTGTACCTGTAAGAAATCCTTCACTGTCTGCATAGATTTTACTTTATCCTCCATTTTCTTTAATACCTCTTCAGCCTTAACACCAAACAAGATATCATGCTGTAAAGGAGCATCCAGTAATTTTGCCTTAACATGATCAAGTAAACTTTGTTCTTTTAACCAAGCATGCCTTCGAATCACAGATCCTGTAACTATGGCTCTACAAGAAGCCTTTAATGAATCAAAACCACATTGCAGAGTATGTTTTCCCACTTGTTTAGCTGCATGCAATAAATCCTGCATTTCCTTATAGTCAGAACCTTCTGAGTTAGTATTCATTTTCTGTTTTAACAAAGACAATAAATATTGCTGGTATTCAAGCATGTGGAACTGGCAATTTAAGGCCCTTACTGCTAAAGTTGCAGAAGTGTAAACTTTCTTCCCCCATCTATCTAATGCTCTAGAATCCCTGTCAGAGGGAACTGGATTTTTAGCAGTGGAAGCCTTAACCCCTTTGGGACCCTGGGAAATAGTTTCTGGGTCAGCAGCAGGGTTTTTATAAAGAAATTTGTGAGAGTCAGGGACTCTATAGTACCTATCTGGCTTGACTGGTGCTGGGGGCAAGGAATCAGGGGTTAAACTAGATTCAGAGAACACATCATCCACAATATCTAACACAGGTGGAATACCTAGGGGCCTGTGCTGAGGCAATAAAAGAAAATCTCTGAGCCTTTTCTTGGATTCAGAATAATCCTGGCTCTCCCAATGAAAATGCTCCTGCATGGTATGTAAAGTTTCCCCAAAAGAGTAATCCTCAGGAGGAGAGGCTGAAGGGATAGACTCTTCAGCATCAGAGTCCTCATAGGGGGTAGAGAGTATCCCTGGTCAGAAGAGAAATCTGACGAAATGGAAACTTGGTCAGAGGATTCATAGTCTGTATCCTGCCTAGGTCTTTTATCAGGAGGTGGATGGGAACCCCTGATCAGAGTAATTAGGTCTTCGGCCATTTTGAGCATCTGTTTCTGAGGCGTGGAGGACTGTCCAGGAGAATGCTGTACTTGTTTCTTTGTCTTTAATGGAGTTTTAGACTTGGTTGTTTTAATGGTAAGCAGTGAAGGTCTGAAAACACCCTCAGAAGCCGATGCCTGCTCAGCGGCTCCAGACCCATCTGAGGGATTAATTTCCATAGGCCCAATATCTTGAGTTTCCAGAGGCCTAGCTGTCTCCACATGGGAGTCGGAGGCAGCCTGTGGCTCTGAGGTAGTGGGTGTCAGGGGTTGCGAAAGTGCCTCACTGAGAACCGGCGACTGGCCTAGAAGAGGCTTCATCGTCAGTTTTGGACCTTGGTTGCCTGTCCTTATCCTTGTCCTTGCATTTTTTGTGAATTCCGGTGGTTGGTTGTTCCGACGGCATGGTGTAATTGAACCTTCGTCCAAAATAATGCCAAGCAAAATCAAACAAAAAGTTATGTGCTCACCATAATGCTAGATGTATGTAGTCCATCTCGCCTCACATTCTTCACCTGTGGGAACATTGGCTCTGACTCGGCCGATATTACTAGCTCAAAGTGTCTCATTGGCTGGGCCAAGTAGGTATCCCATGGTACACTGCTCCCTAACCTCAGATCTAGTTTGCTGTGAGTTCATTCATAGTCCACACACACAAAGCATCCAAGGAAAAAATAATCTAATCAAAGGGACTTTGCAGGTGACAACCTATCCTCCAAAACCTCCAGGAAGGGGGAAGGTGGGAGGGTAATGAAGAATGTGAGGCGAGATGGACTACATACATCTAGCGTTATGGTGAGTACATAACTTTTTGATGTTATGTAGTCCTATCTCTCCTACATTCTTCACCTGTGGGACAGCGTCCCTAGCACCTACATCCTGGGTGGCTCATAGGAAAATACTTCTGAGAACTGTAGAGCTGAAGGAAGATCTGCCCCTGGATACCATGTCCAATTTGTAATGGGAAACAAAGGTGTGAGGAAAAGCCCAAGCAGCTGCAGCACATATATCATCCATTAACAATCTAGCCTGAAAGGCTGTGGAAGTAGAAACAGCCCTAGTGGAGTGTGCCTTGACGGGGAAGGACAGACTTTTGCCTCCTGCATGATAGATGAAAGAAATACGAGTGATCCATCTAGAAAGCATGTCCTTGGATACCGGAGAACCCATGCGGTTATCTGAAAATGAAACACAAAGAGTTGATCAGATTTCCGGATATCCTTTGTCCGGTGAAGGTAGAAGCATAACTGTCTATGTACATCCAATTGGTGAAAGGTAAATTCTGCCTTGTTGGAAAATTGGGGGAAAAAACAGGCAACTCAATGGACTGATTCAAATTAGACACAGACGCCACTTTGGGGAGAAACGAGGGATTAGGTCTAAGAGAGACCCCATCTTTATGGAAAATTAGATATGGAGGTTTAATGGAAAGGGCTTGAATTTCCGACACCCACCTCGCTGATGTGATAGCTATTAAAAAGGCTGTTTTCCAAGTCAAGAATTTTAATTTGCAGGTAGCTGCAGGCTCAAAAGTTGGTAATGTAAGAGCCTGTAAAACAAAATTGAGATCCCAGGGCATGATGGGTTCGGACACTGGGGGACGAAGCAAGAGTACCTTTGAGAAATGCTTTGCATAACCTCTGTGCCATGAGACTAGGTTCATTAGCTACATGGAAATTAGAAATTGCCGCTGGCTGAACTTTGATGGTGGCCGAAGCAAATCCTTGATAGAAAATCATAGGCAAAAACTCCAGAATGGAAGGTATAGGAGCTGTGTAAGGATCAATGCCTCTAGTATGTGCCCAGATAGAGAATCTTTTCCATTTACTAGAATACCTTTTTCTAGTGGATGGCTTATGAGAAGAGGACAAAATATGAACCACCTGCGGTGAAAATTCATATTGTCTGACTAACGATGGAAGTGAAGCAGCCAGGCTGTCAGCCGGAGGGTCACCAGAGAGGGGTGGAACTGCCCCGACATGTGAGTCAGCAACTCTGGTTGAGGATCCAGAATCCAAGGAGCGTCCACAATGTACGGTCGAAGAAAGGGAAACCAAACTTGACGAGGTCTGTGTGGAGCAATTAGAATTATTCTGCTTCCCAAGGATCGGGCTTTCTGAATCACCTTTGACAGCAGGGGAAATGGAGGGGAAAGCATAAAGCAGACCGGGGGCCACTCGTGAACCAGAGCATCCCTGGGTGACTCCCCCTGTGGGGGGATCAGAGTGAAGTAGTTGCTGCATTTTGCATTGAGAGGGCTGGCAAATAGGTCGCAGCAAGGCTGACCCCACCTCTGGAAAATTCGCTCTGCTACCAGACGATTCAGGGACCACTCATAAGGCATCAGAATAGCTCTGCTCAGCCTGTCCGCAATTACGTTGGACTTTCCCGGAATGTACATTGCCACCAGAAACCGTTGGGAAGCAACTGCCCAATGCCACACTCGCATGGCCTCTCTGCACAGAGGGTAAGACCAGGTTCCTCCTTGCTTGTTGAGATACCACACTACCGACATGTTGTCTGAGTGTATTGCAATCATCCCAAGAGGGAGAACCTCTTGAAGTGCTTGCAATGCAAGTAGCACTGCTCTCATCTCCAGAAAGTTCATATGCAAATGTATCTCTTATTCCTGCCACGTGCCTTGGACTGTCTTGCCCAGATAATGCCCCCCCCCACCCCATCTGGGAGGTGTCCTTGGTCACCGTGGCAACAGGGATGGGTGGAAAGAAGGGCTTTCCCCCGTTCAGACTGCTGACGCACAACCAAAGGAGGTCCTGCTTGCACCTGTCCGTGAGTAAGATGGGATGTGAAAGAAGGAGACTTTGGAAGGACCATTGAACAAAAAGAAGCCATTGAAGGAGCCTCATATGTAACCTCGCTAGAGGAACCAACATGATAGTAGCTGCAATGGTCCCCAGGATTTGGAGAACTAATCTTGCCTTCACTTGTCTCAATGGCATAAATCTGTGTACTTGGCGTTGTAAAACTGCGTTCCTTTCTGGGGGTAAGAACGCTCGCATTTGAATGGCCTCTAATTCTGCGCCTATAAAGGTGACATGCTGCGAGGGCGACAAGGCAGATTTTTCCCAATTTATCGTAATACCAAGCTGATGACATAGACAAGATGGTAGCATCCCTGGTCTGAACTAGTTGATGCCTGGTGGGGGCGGAAAGGAGCCAGTCGTCCAGATACGGAAACACCTGGAATCCTTGATGTCTCAAGTGAGCTATCACCACCGCCATGCATTTGGTGAACACCCTGGGGGCTGTGGTGAAACCGAATGGCAGGGCTCGAAACTGGTAGTGGTTGGCTCCTAGCTGGAAGCGTAGATAACTCCAGGATGTTTGGTCCATTTTGACATGGTAATAAGCATCCTTGAGGTCGATGGAGCACATCCAGACTTCCTCTCCCATCAATGGGAGAACTGATTGTAAGGTGACTATACGGAATTTGGACTTGCGAATGTGATGGTTGAGATGACTGAGATCCAGAATGGGTCTCAGATCCCCAGTTCTTTTCAGCACCAAAAAGAATCTTGAGTAAGTCCCTAATCCGATCTTGTCTTTGGGGACTGTTGGATAGCTCCTTTTTCTAGCAGTTGCGAGACCTCTGAGGCTGCTTGATCCCTCTGACTGGGTGGAATGTCTGGGATTTTTTTGAATGGAGGGGGCTCTGAAAAGAAAGGGATGAGGTAACCTCCGGAAGCTATCCATAATACCCATTGGTCCTGGGTGATTCCCACCCAGGCTTCCGGGTATAAGGATATTCGACCCCCGAATGGCTCCAGATAAGCTCAGCCGGGCACGCCCTCAGGAATGAGATTATGGGGAGCCGCAAAAGGAATCACGGTCTCCCGCATTGCGGGGGCCCCCTCTACCTCTTAGGGCGACGTCTTCCTGAATAACCCCCCGCATCTGGAGGGGGGTTCACCTTGTGCAGCAGGGAAAAACCGCTGTGATTTCCTGAACCACATCTCCCCCCCCCCCCGCTGGGCCTTGGGATAAGGCCTAGACGGAAGGGAAAAACAGACCTCTATGGCAGACAGGGTCTTTCCCTCTTGCTCGCACCTGGTGAGCGTGTCTTTCACTTTGGTCCAAAATAAGGAGGACCCATCAAAGGGGGCATCAGTGAAGGAAGACTTGAAGGCCTCCGCAAAGTGATGCAGGTGAAGCCAGGCTTGCCTCCTAAGGGCTACCCCTGAGCTTGCTGCCCTGCTCGCTCCCCCGGCTGCATACGAAACGAGCTGCATGGAGGAGTTAATGATAAAATTCATGGTAGAGACCTGGGCGCTCACCGTCTGGGCCACCGCCTCAGGTACGTTACCTGCAAGAGTATCTCCTAACTCTTTGAGGAGATCTCTCTGGAGCTGAGTGAAGTGAGAAAGATAATTCAGAGACTGTAAGGTGAAGGTCGCTGACAAAAGGGTGCGCGTCCCATACTGATCCATGCTCCTGAACTCCTTGTTAGGAGGATGGATGGATGAAGAAGCCTCCCCTACTTCTTTCTGCGTGGCTGCCGCCACCACCATGGCATCAACCGGGACACCTTTTGATAAGAACTCTTTGCCCTGGGGGGGCAGAAAGAAATTTGTTAGGACACCTGGGGACGGGCTCCACAGAGTCAGGGTTCCCCCACACCCTTCGACAAATCAGGTCAAGAAGCTCGTTGAAGTTTGGAGACACCCAGGAGCGGAAGGTCGAGCACTGAAAGCCTTAAGGAATACTGACTCCTCCTCAGAAGGGGATTTGGAAGGCCAGCCACCTCTTTGCTTCAGAATCTCCAGTATGTCAGAGAAGGAAACATCATCAGAGGATGACTTGGGGGACCCCTCCGATTCCTCGAGGTCAGTATCAGAAGTGAGAGACTCATCCTGGGAGTCTATGTGCTTCCTCTTGCACGTCTTTTTTCTTGGGAGATCCTCAGGCACCAACTCTGAAGGACCCTCAGAAATTTGGGGACCATTCATGGGGGTATCCCTAGGCTCTGGTTCTCTGCTGTCCAAGGATGGGTGGTGACCAGAAGCTGTCACCGGAGTGGAGGGGGACACAGTGACCGACCCACAGT